>NC_045789.1:19209049-19504013 GCF_009873245.2 Balaenoptera musculus
CCTGACCTACCCTCAACTATTTCATTAACGGAATATTAATATCTTTTTCAATGTGTAAGAAGTAGCCTTGTGTTTCAGGAGAAGCTGAGCATGTCCCCAGTCCCAGGGGTAAATACTGATTGGGATTAAAATTCTGCCAATGGAAGTAACAAAAGAGAAAATGTACTCATCTCATCCACCAAATTACCTCCAAAGGCAGTGCCTTTCCACGTGCGGCCTGTTACCAGCTGGAATGGACGAGTGGCAACTTCTTCACCTGAGGCAGCTACTCCAACCACCACGCTGACGCCCCAGCCTTTGTGGCAGGCCTCCAGCGCTGCTCTCTGCAGGCAAATCACAGAAGTCAGTGCATTGTGCTGAGAATATCTGCTTCCCCAGAAACTTCCGGGGGAGAGGGTGGTGGTACATAGCTTTATTAGAAAAATGGCAACAAAATGATCAAAGTGAGTATTTAGTAAGTTTAATTTTATTGAACAATTTTAACAGGTGTTTTAAAAAATTTACGAACTTGGCTCAACACTGACACAAATGGAAAGAATTTAAACTTTCATTTGTTGTCCATTTTAAAAAGTAAATCTTAGCTCAAAATTCTAAAGACTTAATAAAGGCAGCAGGCAGAGAAGTAACAGTTATACTTCTGCTGAGTGTCTACTTTGTGTCAGGTACCTACAGTTACTATCTGCATTTTACACATGAGAAAACAGGTTTAGAGAAGTTAAGTAGTTGCTCAAGGTCACTGAGTTAGTAAGTGGACATATATCTAATTCCAAAGCCCATGTTCTCTACAGCTGCATCATTTTGCCTTTTCATTTAATGAAACACACTCTGAGATTTAAGTGTACGCTGAAAGGCAAAGAAACATTTCCCTTCATATTTCCCTTCTATCATTTCCAATTTCTAGTTCAAGTACTCATTTTTCCCTTCTAATAATTCTTATCAGGGAATTCAAGACTCTTCCTTTGCAAAACAAAACAATTTTTGACCTTAATTAAGGAAATTACATTAAAAAAAGCAGCCCCCCCCCGCCCCGCCCCACTTGGAATGAAGCCAAGCATACTCACCATGACTTTCACGTTACCAATACACTCAAAGGAATAGTCCACTCCCCCATCAGTCATCTCAACGAGCACTTCCTGGATAGATTTACTGAAGTCCTGGGGGTTAATACACTCAGAGGCCCCAAACTCCTTAGCCCTTGTGAATTTATCCTTATTGATGTCCACACCAATGATCCGGGACGCACCAGCCACCTTACAGCCCATGATAACTGCCAATCCAACGCCTCCCAGGCCGAAGACGGCACAAGTAGAGCCAGGCTCCACCTAATAGTAAAGATAGTCTATAAGGTACTCATTTCACAAGAGTCAAGGAAATCATTAGGTTTCTTACTGTTTGGGCCAATTTCACTATTCCAGCAAGGCTTTGTTGTATGAAATTAGAAGGTGGACGCTAAAACCCAGGCCAACACTTACCTTGGCAGTGTTCACAGCAGCACCATAACCAGTTGAAATGCCACAACCCAGAAGGCAGACTTTATCCAAAGGGGCTAAAGGATCAATTTTAGCAACAGAGATATCAGCCACAACTGTGTATTCAGAAAATGTGCTGGTTCCCATGTAATGTAAAATTGTCTTTCCTTTACAAGTAAATCTGCTAGTGCCATCTGGCATTAATCCTTTCCCTTGAGTGACTCTAAAGAAAATAAAAAAGGAAGAAGGTAGGGTAGAATCAAGTTTCCTAAAATGCACAGGAAAAAGAAATCAATTTAAAAAAAAAATGACCAGTAAACAGAAGAGTGTGCTAAGACCAAAAGCCTAATTTCTAATATATTCATTAATAATTTAGCACCTTTCAGCAATGCCTTATTAGGAAAACTTATAAAAGAATTATCATCTTACCTATCTTTTCCAACATTCAATATGCTTCTGGATTATACTGTCAGAGTATTGAAATAATTTTAACAGGTACAATTTATGGATCAGATGAAATGATTTTAAAATTCCATCATAAAACTCTGTGAGCAAATATAACTTCATAAAGCCAAAACCAGCATCTACACAGCAAAGATTACAAGCAACTATCCACATCAGCTGATGAAAGTAGATGTCCACAGTGGCTGCTTTAGATCTTTCAGGAGGCCTGTTTCAAAAGTGTAGCTCTCACCACTGATAGCATACATGGTAACAAAAATTATTTTTTATATTCTAAATAGATGATGTAACATCTTGCTTAGGAACATGGGCCCTTGTGCTCACTTGTGCTCAAATCCCACGTGATCCTGGGCAAGTGAATTAACTTCTGTGCCTTAGTTTACTCACCAGAAAATCAGAGAAACCTACCTTTCTTAGACATTGCTATAAAGATCAAATGAGAGGTTATGTAAAGCATTAGCACTGTGCCTGGCACAGAGTGCTTAATATATATGTTATTTTAACAAAAATAAACACTATAATTTGATGTACACTCTTGGACAAATCCTTTGGAATATATGTGAATAAATAAATATATATAGATGAAGAAAAATGGATTGTCTCTGGATTCAAGAATAAGTACATTTCCTTTGAGAGAAAAACAAAAATACGATCAGAAACACAGAACAAATAGGTGACAAAGCTCTACCAAAAATAACTTGTATCTTTATGAGAGCAAGTTAAGGTTTGTTTAGCTCTGAATGTGAGAAATTGCTCCTGTCCCAGAAGAGTTTCTTGAACAAAAGGTGATATGGGATGTATTTTAAGCTTTGAAAGGACTTGTCCTTCTAAAAGGTTATGGACAGCCACAAAAAAACCTATTACCATTATTATATTTGACGTGTCAAAATTTTTTCAGACCGTGTTTGGAATTCCCTTTCAAAATGACTAGTTTTTTTTTGGTTCTAGCTTTTTAACTGGATTTACGTGATAAAACACATGGAACCTTATTTCCAAAAATCGAAACTAATTTTGTCAATGGCATTAGAAAACAATGCAAAAACAAACAGATCTCCCAAACACTGCTGGTCGGAGTATACCCCATGACTCAGCAATTTCAATCCTAGGGAAATACCCAAGAGAAAGTTGTGTATATGTCCATCAAGAGACACATATGAATGCTTATAGTGGCACTAATCACAACAGGTCCAAACTGGCAGCAACGTAAATGTCCATGAACAGGAGAATGGATAAACAGTGACTATTTGGAATGGAATGTGAAAGAAACAAAAGAAAACCACTGATGCACAGAGCAACCTGGATATATCTCACAGACACTATGAATGAAAGAAGCCAGACAAAAGAGCACATATTGCATAATTCTGTTTATATGAAGTTCTACAGTGAAAGATATCAGAATAGTGGTTAGCTTTGAGGGAGGCAGGTGTTGACTTGTATGGGACATGAAGAACTTTGTGGGCTGCTGGAAGGGTTCTCTATCTTGATCTGGGTGATGGTTATAACTATTAGATGTGTATATGTATAAAAATTCATGGAGGGCTTCCCTGGTGGCGCAGTGGTTGAGAATCTGCCTGCCAGTGCAGGGGACACGGGTTCGAGCCCTGGTCTGGGAGGATCCCACATGCCGCGGAGCGGCTGGGCCCGTGAGCCACAATTACTGAGCCTGCGTGTCTGGAGCCTGTGCTCCGCAACAAGAGAGGCCACGATAGTGAGAGGCCCGCGCACCGCAATGAAGAGTGGCCCCTGCTTGTCACAACTGGAGAAGGCCCTCGCACAGAAACGAAGACCCAACACAGCTGTAAATAAATAAATAAATAAATAATTAAAAAAAAAATTCATGGAGCTGTACACTTAAGATTTGTATACTTTAATTACTTCATTATATGTATGTTCTACTTCAATAAAAAAGACAAAAAAGGGGCGAACAGACACAAGATCTTAAATGCCTCAAAGAAGTTCTTTAAGTGTGTTACCTTGCTACAATCAAATAACCACCTTTTCTGTGTCAAAAGGTTATGTTATCTCTTGTAGTCTTCCCAAAACCTTATGAGCTAAGTTTTATTACTTCGATTTCATGGACAATAAAATGGCTCATAAAAATGACTTCATTTAATTTCATAAGCATGTCCCTCCTCACTACATATTTTGGCAAATTTAGCCTAGTGTTATGGAAAGAGAATGGGTTCAGAAATTTGTGAGGTACCTCTTAACAGCTGATGCTGCTGGGCACACCACTTAATTTCTGGGTCTAAATTTTCTCATCTATGAATATAGTGATAGCAGTGATAATGACAGGTTGCCCTAAAGATGGAATGAAATAATTCATGTAAAATGCCCTGTATAAATTGCCACATACTTACTTATTATCATGATATCATCATGATTAGTGTTACCTCTTGTTTTAAGAATAAAATAAAAAGATACTAACCTTATCTTCTGGCAAAGGTTCGTTTTAGGATTCAGACAAAATTTGCACTCTCCACACTGTGGGATGTAAAGTGGGATGACAGTATCACCTGGAAAACAAATGCAAGGACATTATCCTGAATAGGTAGCATCTGATTCTAAATGAATACATCAGCCCCTGCAAATTCCCATTTTTTTTTAATTAAAAAATTTTTATTTATTTATTTTTGGCTGCGTTGGGCCTTCGTTGCTGCGTGCAGGCTTTCTCTAGTTGCGGTGAGCGGGGGCTACTCTTCGTTGCGGTGCACGGGCTCTAGCCGCGCGGGTTTCAGTAGTTGTGGCTCGCGGGCTCTAGAGCGCAGGCTCAGTAGTTGTGGCGCACGGGCTTAGCTGCTCCGCAGCATGTGGGATCTTCCCGGACCAGGGCTCGAACCCTTGTCCCCTGCACTGGCAGGCGGATTCTTAACCACTGCTCCACCAGGGAAGTCCCCCAAATTCCCATTCTTGTCAACCCATGCCACTTTGCAAAGTTAACAACTTTAAGACCTAGAACTTTACCTACATGACATCATTCGGACACTGCCTGACTATGCAAAAAATACAAGCTTCAAATTTTTGTCTAAGTGAAACTTTTAAAACGGTAAGTGGAGAACAAGGAGGTCATGTGCTTCAAAACACTGACTCAATGCATCTTCAAAAATTCTTGCTTAATTGGGCAAAATTTGCTTTGGAGATGTACTTAAACCATTGCAGATAAACAGCAGTCTGCATAATCAGAGAGAAAGAAACTCTCAAATATTTGTGCTTTCCAGATGAGGCGTATAAAATCAATCTTGACAACTTACTTAGGCGATAACTTATTCACAAATAAACAATGTATAATTTATCAGAAACATAATTTCCCTATAGAAATAAGCCAAAATTGTAAAATAAGTGGTTCAAATACTCTCCTTACCTGCCTTCAGCTTAGTAACTCCTTCACCAACACTTTCCACAATTCCAGCACCTTCATGTCCCAAGATCACTGGAAAACTCCCTTCAGGATCAGCCCCACTCAGGGTATAGGCGTCAGTGTGGCAAACTGCAGTGGCAATAATCTAACAGGGTATTAAAGTAAAGAGTGTCTACGTGTGTGTGCATGTGATTCAGAGTGAGGCATACATAGGTGGAGGCACTTTTACTTTAATAACATATTTTATTGATTAGAAGATACAATTCTTTCATATTTTAACCTGTCTAAAATCAGCATGTGCTTATACTCTGTGGCATCTTAATTGAAACTGGCAGCATTTTCTTAGTGGTACTTAAAAGTAACGGTGCATTTACAGGCAATGAAACATGGTACATCTATTCTCCTTTTCAGTGCATGTTAGCAGGAGAAGGTAAACAAGGTGATGTTTTGGGCACTGTGCCTTCTGCAGGTGTGGAGAGGAACATCACCTGTGTGCAAAAGCAGGTGGAGCCCCTTTCACTGCTGGCCTCCTCCTAACTGCTGGGGAATGCGATTTCTAAAAAGGTACTGGCTATTTCTGAAATACGTCAGCCTGCTTGGTCTGGGCCCAAACTCAGAGGTTTTATTGGAACCAACTCCCCTTTTAGCAGCCACACACAATTTCTACTTAAATAAGCCCTTTATCTCGATTTCTCTAGCCTTCAAGCATCTCTCATTTTTCCAAACTACCAAAAGCACAGAAAGGAAAAGTCTTGGGGGTGTCTGTATTTATGCTTCTCTGTTTCTCACAAATATATCCGATTACAACATAACATTCTTAGCTGTTTGTTAGCAGTTTCCCAAAGTAGACTGTTGAACTCAGTGTGCCCCATACGGCTCATTTTAGTACATCCAGGACCAACATTTTCTTTTTTAGTAGCAAAATCACAATCAGGCTGATTTCTGAACTTAAAAACATACACACTAGTCTAAGATTTCAGATATCTGGGCCTGGGTTGAAAGGATCTGAAAAAGTTATTTGGCTCTGGCTTCTCGACCTGTTAAGTGTGACCCCTGGGAGCATGAGAATTGGAGGTGGGATGGGGGAAGTATACTCCAATTCACAGCAAAAAACGCTTATTTTTTCTAGAAGGTTAGTTTTATTCAATGTTCACTACTTTAAAGCACTGATTTTATATCAAAACAAGTACAGAGGAGAATGTCAGAATATCCAGCTGGCTGCCTTGTGCAATATGCCTCTCTCCAGGGGTAACTTCAATTTCTCTGCCAGAGCAGAGGTTGAGAAGCACTGGAATAATGAATCCCCTGAACCCTGGCCTTGTCTGCAAGGGTCAGTACATTTTAAAGCTCTCTTAGCAAGCTTACTTCACTTGCTTGTTGGTCTAATCAATTAGGAACCTCTTCCCAAATCTTATTTGAAGTTTCTTCTAACAATCCAAAGACCATTTCTTTCTTCTTTTGTTTCTAATGTGTCATCATACATTTTAACTTATGGGATCAGCAGAAAGGGGAGCATCCTACAAAGCCACCTTAAAACCCCGGCTACAGAAGATAAACTGCAGTAATCCAATGATCCGTGGAGAAGGCTGCTCAGCGCAACACCAAAGCTGAAAAGATGGAGAAGAGTGCTGCAAAGGTGAGAGGGAGAAAATAAGAGGCTGTGATTCCAAGGTTGGATGACTTCCAATACCTTCTCCTTGACACTGTCCTTTGGGGTTTCTCCTCTGTAGACCTCAGAGGACTCATCTATCCAGAGACCTAATTGTAAGCCTTTTTTTTCCCAGTGCCTTAGATGTTTCATTACCTTAATTCGAACTTCATGAGCCTTTGGGGGTGCCACCTCTATCTCCTCTATGGAGAGAGGCTTTCTAGCCTCCCAGGCAACTGCAGCCTTGCATTTGATAACCTGAAATGGGGAAAACAGAGCAAGATGTTTCTCCTCCTGAACTAGTAACCAACTACTTATTAGTTAATTTAGATGCTGATGAATGCTAATCTTAGAAAGTATATCACAAATTCACAAAGACACATATAACTCTAAGTGATACGGAGAACTGTCTGGCACGTGTTTATACTTCGTATAAATGATATTCATTAAAAAGATTTAATTGAGATGACCACATGAAGAAGTTTAATTCAGGAATTCCCTGGCAGTCCCGTGGTTAGGACTCGGCGCTTTCACTGCTGGGGCCCAGGTTCAATCCCTGTTCCGGGGAAACTAAGATCCCTGCAAGCCGCATGGCTCCCCCCCATAAAAAAATAAAGTTTCACTCATCAAATATTTAATGACCCTCTACAATGCATAAACAGGAGCTGGTTAACAATACAGGTTCCAAGAAAATCTGATTCAGTAGTCTGGTACAGGGTCCAAGGAGTCCGAATGCTTAAGATGTGCCCTACGAAATTCTTTTGCTCAGGCCGGTTTAAGTAACACTGGTTTAGTGCAAAACTGCACGGTGGGAAGGAGCGAAAGTAAAAGTATCAGAATGGGGGAATTAAAAAAAAACTACATCTATCCCTTTCAACTGTGCTATTCAACACAGTAGCCACTTGCCACGTGTGGCTTTTGAGCGCTTGAAAAATGGCCGGTCTGAACTGAGATAAGCTATAAGTAGAAAATATACCCAGATTTTGAAGAGTTAGTATAAAAAAATTAAAGTATTTCAATAATATTTTAAAAATATTGATTACATGTTGCGATAGTATTTTGACTACAATGGGTTAAGTTTTAATCCAATTTAATACCGTTTTAATGTGGCTAATAGAAAACTTAAAATTACATATATGACTCATACTGTATTTCTATAGCATAGTGCTACTTCAGAGTCAGTACACTCCTCCTTCACCAGAGAATGAAGTGAAACGAGGAAGGTTTTGACTCGTTCACGTAATGCTTATGAAACATGTTCACAGAATAAAGATTGCACTGGGTTTATAGGAGACAGACTTGAAAGCCAACGATTACAAAAAGTGTGATTTAAAGGGATAGGCACAAAGTGCTACAGAATGCAAAATGTGGAGAAAGAGTGTAACTTTGGTTGGTGGGTTTGGGAAAGCGTCACTTTTAACTGGGATGCGGAAAGATGAGGAAGAGTTAGTTACATAAAGATAAAATATCTACATATAGAGTGACTGTGAGTGGTGAATATGAAACCCCTTATACAGTCCTTGACACAGTGTAGCTTTGCAGAAATAAGGTGGTAGTTATTAGTAGCAAGAGAACAAAGAGTAGAGGAAAAGGAGAACTGAACTATGTAGAAGGATGAGTGGCTTGTGTAAATTGGTGAGGCTGGGAATGATCACTTTTAAAATTAAACTGTAGATATTAAATCTGATCAATCAATCAATCAATCTGGTAAAAAAAATTCATACACTGCATTAGAATCTTTTTTCACCTCAATGTACCATAAATCTCAAAACAAAACTCCAAAGGTAAAATTCAGAATACTAACAATGAAGTCACATATTCTAGAGATCTGAAGCAACAAGAATAAATCATCCATAATCTAAGCTTTAAGTCCCTCCTCCACCCTTTTAAAGCATATGTGAAAGGAGTTTAACCTTTTCCTGTCAATGACAATTCTAAACAAAACAAAGTCCCACGCTAAATCCACACTCAATTGCCCTACTTCAACATCTGAACTATCACAGGAATTATAATTTTTCACATTCTCTGCTGAAGACACTTGGTAATAAGGAAAAAAACCCTGCCAACTTGCTAAATCTGAAAGATCGTTTAGAATTTACCATTTCTATTCAAGTCCAAATCTTTTTAGAAAATCTCGTTTGCAAAGCATTAAAACAATCAGCAACTTTAGACGGATTAATCATATTACTTATATATTTCTGTCTTTCTTTACTGTCTAATGTGTATTTCAGGAACTTGCAATAGTCTGTTGCACAGGGTTTGGAACCCCGGCTCACTATGTTTAGTGTGATCACTAAGCACGACCAAACACTAAGCCTCAAGTTTTTGGTCTGTAAAATGGGCTACTACCTTGCATAGCTGTTATGGGAGGATTAAAGGAGGGTACGTATAAAGCTCTGGTGCCCAAGTGCTCCAAAACGTTACCGAAAGGGCCCTTGGAGCCTTCCAAAAATACATTCCTTGGTGGCACAATAATAGCTCAATTATGAACTACTACCGTGAAAAACAGGCAACGTAGGGGTTAGGAGCACGGGCTCTGGCTGAAGCTTTGCCACCTAAAAGTATGGCCCCGGGCAAGTTACTTATTTTTGTGTACGCAAGGCGTGGCGGCCCCTAAGCCACCCGCAGGACACCAGGCTAGAGACCGACTCCCCCCCACCTCCACTCTCCGGTTCTCCCCACCTCCACCCCGCTTCGGCTGCCCCAGAAAGCAGCAGCAAAAACCCTCCCACGAACGGAGCCGAAACAAAGCTTGCTCCCTCCCTTCTTGCTGAACCACTCGCCCGAAGCCCCGTTTCCGCTCCAGCAGCCGGAGGCCATCTCCGGGCCAAGCCCCGCGCGTTTCCCCCTCCCCTCCTGACTCCCCCACCCCGGCCCCCACGGCCCCCGACCCCCGGCCAGCGGCCCGGTTCTGCTCCATGGTTTCCCTCCCTCCCTTCCTTTTCTGGACTCAGCCAGCGTAGCAGCTGACGATACCTCGCTCGCCATCTCCTCAGATTCCGGTCAGCGCGAACCAAGGACTCAGTAGGAGCCCCAACCCAACAAAAGAGCGAGGACGTGGGCGGGGCCTGCGTCCGGCGCGGTCCCGCCTGCGCCGGGGAGAGCGTGGAGGCGGGGTTTGCGGGGACCGGGACGTGAGGGGCGGGGCCCGCGGTGCGGCCCGGCCAACGTGCCCGCGGAGGCCCAGGTGGTGTCGCGGTAAGCTCGAGGGGTTTCGAGGAGGCTGGATGGCGCCGGCCGCTTCGTGAGCCACGTGACAGGCTTGCTGCACGATATCTGTCAGGAAAGGGTTTCCCCGTGTAACTGTAGCCCAGGCAGCGTCGATAAAGCTTACAAAGGAGAGTTGTGGAAGGTGAGGAACCAGGAATTAAATTCTCTGGAAGCATGTGAGAAGCCGTGAGAGGACTGCACCGTCTTGGTGCTCCTTCTACACACTTTGTGGGCACGTCTTGAGGGCGCAAGGCGAGTAAAGACGCAGCTGTTCGAGGGAGTCTCCGTCAGCTGAGCTGTGCGAAGAAGGATAAAGGGCACCCCCCAAAACGGAGGCTCCTTCAGGAAACTTCCCAGCGCCAACTTGGGAAAAACGCGCAAGGGACGACCAGTGAGTTTATTCGGTGTCCTGCTGGGGACTGTGGCGTGGGAGACAGCCTCTCAGATAGCTCAGAAGAGTTGTCTTGGGAGGCCAGTAGATATGTGATTTGGAGGAGGGAGGTCCACGTAATCCAGCGTGTTATCTCCTAGATGGTTATTGCTAGTCCCGAGGAACAAGTATCTTAAGTGAATGATTTTCGTGCATGGGAAGGTGTGAGAATCCAGGTTCATAAAAAAGTTTCTCTTGAAATATTTCTCACTATCTAAGGGCGTCTGTCGCCTGTTTTCCCAGAGCACGGAGTGCCACTTTCCTCATCTTCACCCTGAATTCCTTTCAGGGTGCACTGTAGGTCAGCGACTGCAGTGGCCAGTGGCTCGATCCTTGCGGAACTGGATGGTGGGCAACATCCTTCATCTTACACCAGGCTCCTATGCCAGCTGCTGCTGAAGGGTGAGTAGGATTTCTGGTGGTGGTCGATAGGACATGGGGAGAGCACTTTGTGAGGAGGAGAAGGGGGCAGGGAAAAATCTCTGAAACATGGATGCATTTGATGTGCTTTAAGAGTGGACCAGAGTGTAGAGAGAGGGAGGATGAAGTATTTGCCAGTTTACTCTTGAACTCTGTTATGGGTGCTGAATTTTATTAAAATGGCTGTACTGAACAGACCACTCTTCTTCCTTGCTGCTCAGTCTTTTTAATGGCTCCTTTCCCTCAGTATATACCTTAAGGGTTAGTGCTCCCAAAAAGTTTGTCCGAAGTCTTTCCTTTCACTCCACCCACTCATCTACACCATGGCTTTTTTTTTTTTAATTAATTAATTAATTAATTTATGGCTGTGTTGGGTCTTCGTTTCTGTGCGAGGGCTTTCTCTAGTTGCGGCAAGCGGGGGCCACTCTTCATCGCGGTGCGCGGGCCTCTCACTGTCGCGGCCTCTCCTGTTGCGGAGCACAGGCTCCAGACGCGCAGGCTCAGTAGTTGTGGCTCACGGGCCCAGCCGCTCTGCGGCATGTGGGATCTTCCCAGACCAGGGCTCGAACCCGTGTCCCCTGCATTGGCAGGGAGATTCTCAATCACTGCACCACCAGGGAAGCTCTACACCATGGCTTTTTTTTTTTTTTTTTTTTTTAAATTTATTTATTTATTTATTTATGGCTGTGTTGGGTCTTCGTTTCTGCGCGAGGGCTTTCTCTAGTTGCGGCAAGCGGGGGCCACTCTTCATCACGGTGCACGGGCCTCTCACTATCGCGGCCTCTCTCGTTGCGGAGCACAGGCTCCAGACGCGCAGGCTCAGTAGTTGTGGCTCACGGGCCCAGTTGCTCCACGGCATGTGGGATCTTCCCAGACCAGGGCTCAAACCCATGTCCCCTGCATTGGCAGGCAGACTCTCAACCACTGCGCCACCAGGGAAGCCCTACACCATGGCTTTTAACTTCTATTTATATAAGGATCACTTCTAGATTATGAATCAGGATGGCTCCCAGTAAACTCCAGACTTGGGCACACAACTGCCTTCTAGACCTCTGCCTCCATTAGGATATCTCACAGTTATCTCAGACTCAACTTGTCCCAAACTCATCCTGTCATCCTTTTTCCTTAAAGGTACTCTTTTTTCTGTCTTTGTGTGGTATCACCATCTACCTATTTGCCCAGCCAGAAATCTGGGAATGGGCATCACAACTTCTCCCTCTCCTCCAGCCTCTACATTCATTCCATTGCCAAACCCTAAGCACCTCTTACATCTTGTACCTCCTCTCTGTCCCCACTGCTGCGGCCTTAGTTCAGGCTCTCATTATTTCTTACAGGGTTTCTGAAAAAGCATCCCATCTGATTTCTTTGTTACCAGGCCCCTGAATCTGATGCACTTCTAAACTAATGCCTCCTTAGTGAAATTTCCAAAACAAACATCAATCCATGACATTTCTTTTCACCTTTAATGATTTTTGAATGATGTGGTTTATAAGTAAATAAATGTCATTCTTCTATTTAAAAATCTTCAAGGGTTAAGAGAGGGCTAAAATCCAAACTCTGTAGCTGGGCCAACCAGGCTTTGTTTAACCTGGTTCCCGTGTATCTCTCCATCCCTGTTTTCTGCTATTCCACCATACAAGTCTTGCTTCAATCTTGGGGAATATTTGCAGTTCCTTAAAAGGGCTGTTCTCTTTCTTGATTCCAGGACTTTGTATATGATAGAACTTCTGCTTGGAATGCAGCAAGCCTTTTTCTAGTGAAAAAAGAGTCTTTAGCAGAGAGTTAATTTTCTTTTCCCTATTACAGATAAATTGTCTATCTTCTGGGAAGAAACATTTGCATTTTTATGGCACCTTGCTTAAAAATAATAAACAGGACTTCTAGTTTCCTGTCTGGCTTCTAAGGCGATTGGAAATCATAATTCCATCCTAACAAGTAAAAAGCTCGCCAGGCTGAAAAATCAGGACTCTTCTCAGATCCATCAGAGAAGTGAGATTACAGGGAGAACTGCTGATCTCAGAATTGGAGAGACAGATACAGAGCATCACAGGTTACCAGAGCAGAAACCCATCTCTGTGGGAAGCAGTTTTGGGGTTGGAAAATGTGAAGCGTAATTGGTGAATTGCTGGAGGCTTAGTGTGGATAAGTCTGAGAGTTAAAAACTCCAGAGGAATCCAGTCATAGTGGGCCCTCACACTTCCGTGACTTTTATCTGTAGGTGCTTTACCAGGATCAGAGAAGAATCCCCTCATGCTTCTCGCAGGGGAAGGGGAAAGGGAACCATTTTGAAATATGCCAGAGCATTCTGTTTTTCTTAACAAGGCCTGCCCTCAAAAGAGATTGTTTTACCAGAGCCTGACCTACTGAGGGATTATTAGAATTTAACTGATGTTAGAGAAGGGAAATACCTAACTGCAGCCCCCTTTAGACATCCTGTACCACCTGAGGGGGTGAAAAAAATTGAGAAGAATTTGTGAAGTTCACAGTCCAGGGGCGCAGGATCACTAAAAGACTGAGATCTAATCATAAGACTACAGAAACCTTCCCCTTCTCCTACACCTTACCATTACATTACTATAGGCCTATTTACCACCTTTTTACCCAATAAGTATATCATATCTGCCTTTCAACAAAAAATAACAAGGTGTACTAAAAGGCAAAAAACACAGTTTGAAGAGACAGAACAAGCATTAGAACCAGACTTTGATATTGCAGTGATGTTGACATTATCAGAAATTTAAAACAACTATGACTAATATGCTAAGGGCGCTAATGGAAAAAATAGACAATATGTAAGAATAGATGGATAATGTAAGCAGGAAGATGGAAATTCTAAGAAAGAAACAAAAAGAAATGCTAGAAATTAAAGTCACTGAAATGGAAATGAAGAATGCCTTTAGTGGGCTTTTTTTTTTAAAAATTATTATTTATTTATTTATTTTGGCTGCATTGGGTCTTCTTGCTGCACACAGGCTTTTCCCTAGTTGCGGCAAGCGGGGGCTACTCTTTGTTCCAGTGCACGGGCTTCTCATTGCGGTGGCTTCTCTTGTGGAACATGGGCTCTAGGCGCACAGGCTTCAGTAGTTGCAGTACGCGGGCTCAGTAGTTGTGGCTCATGGGCTCCAGAGTGCAGGCTCAGTAGTTGTGGTGCAAGGGCTTAGTTGCTCCACAGCAGGTGGGATCTTCCCAGACCAGGGATCGAACCCGTGTCCGCACATTGGCAGGCGGATTCTTAACCACTGAGCCACCAGGGAAGTGCCGGTGGGTTTATTTGTAGATTGTACATAGCTGAGGGAAAGATCTATGAGGTTGAAGATATGTCAGTAGAAACTTACTAAACTGAAAAGCAAACAGAAAAAAAAAACTGAAATAAATGGAAAAGAATATGTAGGAGCTATGGGATAACTACAAAAGGCGTAACATATACATAATGAGAATGCCAGAAGAAGGAAGAGAAAGAAACAGAAGCAGTATTTAGAGCAATAATGATTGAGAATTTCCTCAAGTTAATGTCAAACACTGAACCACAGATCGAAGAAGCTCAGAGAACACCAAGGAGGCTAATGCCAAAAAACAAAACAAAAATAAACAAACAAAAATCTACACCTAGGCATAACATATTCAAATGACAGAAAATCAAAGATGAAAAAATCTTGAAAGAAGCCAGAGGGAAAAAAACACCTTACCAAAAGAGGAGCAAAGATAAGAATTACAACCAATTTCTCCTCAGAAATCGCCTATGCAAAAACATAGTGAAGTGAAGTATATAGGTGTTGAGGGAAAAAACCTTCCAATCTAGAATTCTGTGTCCTGTGACTTTACCCTTTAAAAGTGAAGGAGAGATAAAGACTTTCTTAGACAGAGAAACATTGAGGAAATTTGTTGCCAGAAGACCTGTCTTACAAGAAGTGTTAAAAGAAGTTCTTCAGAGAGAAGGAAAGTGAGCCAGGTCAGAAACTCAGATCCAAATAGAGAAAGGAAGGGCAATAGGGAATGAATAAGTGAAGGTAGAATAAAAACTTCTATTTTTCTTTATTGATTTAACAGATAACAGTTTGTTCAAAATAATAATAGTGGGACTTCCCTGGTGGTCCAGTGGTTAAGAATCCGCCTTCCAATGCAGGGGACACGGGTTCAATCCCTGGACAGGGAACTAAGATCCCACATGCCGCAGGGCAGCTAAGCCCGTGTGCCACAACTAGAGAGCCTGTGTGCCTCAACTACTGAGCCCACATGCTCTGGAGCCCGCATGCCACAAGTGGAGAGCCTGTGTGCTGCAGCTACTGAGCCCACACACTCTGGAGCCTGTGCGCCACAACTAGAAAGAAGCCCGTGCATCGCAATGAAGAGCCCGCGTGCTGCAATGAGGAGCCCGCATGCCGCAATGAAAGATCCCGCATGCCGCAACAAAAGATCCCGCGTGCCGCAACTAAGACCCAACGCGGCCGAATAAATAAATAAATAGTTAAAAATAATGTAGAAAATAACCTAGCTCCAATTCCATCTTCTCATTAAAAAAAATAATAACAGCAAAAACATTTGATGATTATAGTTATGTATAATTGAAGTGGATGACAGCAGTGATACAAGGGATTAGAGGGCGGAATTAGGATTATATTGTTATTGTAAAGTATTAGTACTACCAATGAAGCCATATAGTGCTATTTGAAAGTGAACTTGGATTAGCTGTAAATCTATATTGCAAACTCTAGGGCAACCACTAAATTTTTTTAAGGAAGTATAGCTGATATGCTGAGAAAGAAGGAAACATGGAATCATGTAATATACTGCATTAACACCAGAGAAGGTAGAAAAGGAGAAGACAAAAACGGTAACAAAGAAGGACAACGAATAGGAAACAGTAACAAATATGATAGATAGTAATCCACCTATATCAGTAATCACTTTAAATGTCAGTAGTCTAAATGCACCAATTAAAAGATAAGGACTGTCAGTGTGATTCGAAAAACAAGTCCCAAATATATGTTATATACAAAAAGCCAACTTTAAATATAAAGACACATATAGGTTAAAAGTAAAAGGATGGAGAAAGACATAACATGCTAACACTACTCCAAAGAAAGCTAGAGTAGCTGTATTAATTTCAGACAGCAGATTCAGAGCAAGAAATACGAGGTATAAAGAGAGGCGTTGCATAGTGATAAAGGGGTCAGTTATCCAAGGAGACATAACAATCCTTAATGTGTATGTGTCTAACAACAGAGCGTCACAATACATGGAGACGCTATCTATTTAGGAGAAATAGGTAAATCCACTATAACAGTTGGAGACTTCAACACCCCTCTGTCAGAAATGGATAGACGCAGCTGGCAGAAAATCAGTAAGGACATGGTTGAACTCAATAGCACTGTCAATCACCTGGATATAATTTACATCAATGGACTGTTTCATTCAACAACAGCAGACTACATTTTCTTCCTAATATCACATGGAACATCCACCAAGATAGACCACCTTCTGGGCCATAAAACACACCTTAACAAATTTAAAAGAATAAAAATCATACAATGTATCCTCTCTGACCACAATGGAATTAAAGATAGCTGGAAAATCTGATAATACATGAGATTAAACCACACACTTCTAAATAACACATGGGTCAAAGAAGAAATCTTAAGAGAAATTAAAAAATATTTTGAACTTAATGAAAACACAACTTAAAATTTGTGGAATGTAGTGAAAGCAGTGCTTATGGGAAAATTTATAGCATTGAATGCATATGTTGGAAAAGAAGAAAGATCTAAAATTAATCATTTAACCTTCCATTTTAGGAAAGTAAAAAAAGACCACATTAAATCCAAAGTAAGCAGAAGAAAAGAAATAATAAAATTTAGAGTAGAGGGGAATTCTCTGGTGGTCCAGTGGTTAGGATTTGGTGCTTTCAACTGATGCGGCCCAGGTTCAGTCCCTGATCAGGGAACTAAGATCCTGCAAGTTGGACGGTGCAGCCAAAAAAAAGAAAAAGAATTTAGAAATAAATGAAGTTGGAAACAGGAAGTCAGTCAAGAAAATCAACAGAACCAAAAGCTGGTTCTTTGCAAAGATCAATGAAATTGATAAACCTCTAACCAGGCTAATTAAGAAAAAAAGGGAAGGGGAATTCCCTGGCAGTCCATCCAGTGGTTAGGACTCAGCACTTTCACTACCATGGCCCCAGGTTCAATCCCTGGTGGGGGAACTAAGATCCTACAAGCTGCATAGCATGGTCAAAAAATAAAATTAAATTAAAATAAAAAGGAAAAAGGGAGGAACACAAATTACTGATTTCAGAAATGAAAAATGAATCTATCATGATAGATTCCCATGGACATGCAGAGGATAATAAAGTAATACTATGAATAACTCTTTGCCCACAAATTTGATAATCTAGATTGAATGGACAATTCCTTGAAAGGCACAATCTGTCCAAACCTCACACAAGAAGAAACAGACCATTTGGATAGGCTTATATCTATTAGAGAAATCAAATCAATAATTAATAACCTTCCCAAACAGAAAGCACCATGCTCAGAGGGGTGCACTGGTGAATTCTACCAACTATTTAAGAAAGAAATTGTACCAGTTATCTACAGTCTTTATTTAGAGAGAGACACAGAGGAAGATAGATACTTACTAATTCATTCTGTGAAGCCAGCATTACCCTAATACCCAAACCAGGCAAAGCCATTACAAGAAAACTAGAGAACAATATCTATCATGAACCTACATGTAAAAATTCTCAGCAAAATATTATCAGATTGAATCCAGTAATTTAAAAAAAGAGTTATATGGCACAACCAAGGGATTTATCTCAGGTATGCAGCCTGGTTCAACATTTGAGAATCAACTAATGTAATTCATTTCATTAACAGGCTAAAGAAGAAAAATCGCACAATCATATCAATAGATGCAGAAAAAACATTTGACAAAATCCAACACCCATTCATGATGACAACTCTAAGGAAACTAGGAATAGAGGGGAAAGTTCTCAACTTGATAAAGAACATCTACAGCTAACAACGTACTTAATGATGAGAAAGTATTTAGAAGCTTTCCTACTAAAATCAGACACAAGGCAAGGCTATCCCCTCTCACCACTCCCTCTCAATATCATACTGGAAGTCCTAGCTAACACAATAAGACAAGAACAGATAATAAAAGATATACTGATTGGCAAGGAAGAAATAAAGCTGTCTTTGTTCACAGATGACATGACTGTCTAAGAATCCACAAAAAACTCGTGGAACTAATAAGCAATTATAGCAAGGTTGAAGGATAGAAGGTGGTATACAAAAGTCAGTTGCTTTCCTATATACCAGCAATGAACAAGTGGAACTTGAAATTAAAAACAATACAATTTACATTAGCATGGGAAAAATGAAATACTTAGATATAAATTTAACAAAATATGTACAAGATCTATGAAGAAAAACTGTAAAATTCTGATGAAAGAAACCAAACAAGAACAAAATAAATGGAGAGATAGTCCAGATCATGGATAGGAAGACTTATTTATTTATTTGGCTGTGCCAGGTCTTTAGTTGCTTCACACGGGATCTTTGTTGCGGTGTGCAGGATCTAGTTCCCTGACCAGGGATTGAACCTAGGCCCCCTGCATTGGGAGCGTGGAGTCTTAACTACTGGACTGCCAGGGAAGTCCCTGGTTAGGAAGACTTGATATTGTCAAGATGTCATTTCTCCCCCTCTTGATCTGTAGATTCAACACAATTCCAATCAAAATCCCAGCAAGATATTTTTGTGGTTATTGACAAACTGACTCTAAAGTTTGTACGGAGAAGCAAAAGACCCAGATTAGTCAACTCAGTATTGAAGGAAAAGAGGAAAGTTGGAGGACTGACACCACCCAACCTAAAGACTTACTATAAAGCTATAATAAGACAGTGTGGTATTGGCAGAAGAATAGACGCATCAATGAAACAGAATAGAGAGCCCAGACATAGACCCACGTAAATAAAGTCAATGATCTTTGACAGCATAGCAAAGAAAATACAATGGAGAAAATACACTCTTTTCAAAAATGGTACTGGAACAACTGGACATTCACATGCAAAAAAATGAATCTAGACACAGACCTCACAAAAATTAAGTCATAATGGATCATAGACCTGAATGTAAAATGCAAAACTATAAAACTCCTAGAAGATAACATAGGAGAAAATCTAGATGACCTTGGGTATGGTGATGACTCTTAAAATACAATACCAAAGGCATGATCCATAAAAGGAATAATTGATAAGCTGGACTTCATTAATATAAAACAACATTTCTGTTCTGTGAGAGACACTGTCAAGAGAATAGGGGAAGCCACAGGTTGGGAGAAAATATTAGCAAGGCATATCTGATAAAGGGCCATTTTCCAAAATATACAAATAACTCAACAATAAGAAAACAAAAAACCCAATTAAAAATGGGGTGAAAGATCTGAACATATTGCTCATTAAAGAAGCATATGGCAACTAAGCATATGAAAAAGTATTCAACATCATATGTCATTTGGGAATTGCAAATTAAAACAATAAGATACTACTACACACCTATTAGAATGGCCAAAATCCAAAACACTGACATCACCAAATGTAACAGGTATTCTCATTCATTGTTGGTGGGAATGTGTAATGATACAGCCACTTTGGAAGTCAGTTTGGTGACTTCCTACAAAACTAAACATATTCTTACCATGTGATCTAGCAATCCTGTTCCTTGGTATTTACCCAAAAGTTGAAAACTCATGTCCACACAAGTTTTGTAGCAGCTTTACTCATAATTGCCAAAACTTGGAAGCAACTAAGATATCCTTCAGTAGGTGAATGGATAAACTGTGGTTCAGCTAGACAATGTAATATTATTGAGCACTAATAAGGAATGAGCTATTAAACCCTGAAAAGACATGGAGGAATCTTAGATGCATATTACTAAGTGAAAGATGGCAATCTGAAGAGGCTACATACTGTGTGATTCCAACTATACATTTAACATTCTGGAAAAGAAACCTATGGAGACAGTAGAAAAATCAGTGATTGCCAGGGGTTAGTGGGGAGGGAGGGATGAATAGGTGGAACAGAGAGCATTTTTAAGGCAATGAAACTATGCTGTTATGATACTACACGGTAGATATATATCATTATACATTGGCCAAAACCTGTGGAATGTACAACACCAAGAGTGAACCTTAACATAGGAGTTTGGGTGATAATGATGTGTCAAAGTAGTTCATCAATGTAGCAAATGTACAAGTATTGTGGGGAACGTTGATATTGGGAGAGGTTGTGTGTGTGCGGTAGGGAGGAGGAGGTACGTGGGAACTCTGTATTTCTACTCAGTTTTGCTGTGAACCTAAAACTGTTCTAAAAAATAAAGCGTATTAAAAAATAATAGACAGGAGTTACAAGTAGATGTGTAAGTCTCATCTACTTTCTATGAGAAGAAAAAATTGATACAAGGTGAAATCAGAGGCCCTCATTCTCATTAGAGAATTTGCTAGTGTGGACTAAAGTAGAAATAGCCTGAGCAGGTAGGAGATACAGGTGATCTTTCCAGATACAGATCACAAAATGGGTATAGCAGCAAAATATAGAAGTATTGGGGAACCTCAACCTCCTGGCAGCATTTGGAAGTAGGCCCTTTGTTAAATTCTTGACCTACTGTGCTCTCCATTTCATCGAATAGAAGAGAGGAAACAATGAGTGACACTGTTAACTTGTACTTAATTCTGACTCTTAAGATAATTCAGCTTATTTTTAAAATTTATTTTATTTATTCATTTTTATTTCTGAGATATACATTTTAAAGTAATAACTAGAATTATGACTTATAACATTATACCAGAACATATAAGATTTTTAGGAATTTCATGTAATGTCTGAAACATTTATATTTAGATTTATTTTTAATTCAGCTCATTTTGAACTGCAGGGCTTATTAGGTGAAAATGACCTGTCATTTTAGACTTTGTAACATGCAAGTAAGTGTACACTAGACATAGTCAAACAGACTTCAAAAAGTTGAAGCATATTTCATAGAGCTCACAAGAAATAAAGATAAGTATTGAATGAATTTAAGGAAGAGTTCATGAAGCCATAAATGTCTGCTACATTTTGAGGGGAACTTTTTTTGTTTTTTGTTTTACCAGCTTCAGTTGACATTGCTTGGGTACATATTCCATTAGAGAGGTAGAGATAGCCCTTGCTATGGCCCCTCTGAATTGGAACAGGAAACTGAACTGCCACAGATGGGTTGAACACGAGGGAGCCAGAAGTGGTTGGTACTAATTCTGTTAAATACTGAGGCTCGAAATCTACCCATCAAACCCTTTCTCTTGGGAAAACACACATACACATAGCATACAAAGTAGATGGACACCTAATTTGCAGCTGCAAATCTGAATTGTGTTGTGCAGTTTTTCCTGTTACTTTTCAAGACGAACACATATCACAGAATTAGGGGGTCAGAGACTCCTTGGGTGGTGCTACGATCCCAAAGAAGTAAACTTTCTTTATGTTTTTTGTAGGTAATATATTATAAGTTATCCATTATTGTAAGTAACCTGAACATATCTTTTCCTGATTGGAACTATGGAGACTCTGGAAAACCTGACAGGCTGGAGAAGTACAGGCATACCTCATTTTATTGTGCTTCACTTTATTGCATTTCACAGATACTGAATTTTTAAAAATTGAAGGTTTGTGGAAACCTTGTGTTGTCAGTTGATGGTTAGCATTTTTTAGTGATAAAGTTAGGTATGTACTTTTTTTTAGACATATAATGCTATTGTACACTTAATAGACTACAGTGTAGTATAAACATAACTTTTATATGCACTGGGAAACCAAAAAAATAATTCATGTGACTCACTTTATTGCTACATTCAGTTTATTGCAGTGGTCTGGAACCAAACCTGCAATATCTCTGAGGTATGCCTGTACAAGGGACAGTTTCATGATTAAATGTAACAGGAAATTAAAATGGAACTTTTCATTTTGTCTCAGTTTTGGCTAAAAACTCCAAGGCCAAGCAATATAGGTGCCAAAATCACCCTCACATTCTAAAGCAAGGTACTAGGGTACCTTATGTAGGACATGCTAAGAGACAGAAAATTTCTTCTGTCAGCATTAGCTCATCTCCTATCTCTCGGCTATATAAGGGAGGGCAAAGAATCCATGGGGAAGGGCAGAAATGGTTTGGAGAGAATTTCTTTGGAGAGAGTTGTCAGTGTGCTGTATATGCCCCTCCTACTTCCTCTTAAGTATGTTGGGAGCACTTCCCCCTCATCTGAAACCAAGAGAAGAAAAACACTCAAAAAGCTTGAAGTATTTTCTCTGAAATGTGGAAGATGCAAGGTCTGTTATCTGAAATAAATTGAAAAAATTTAAGGCTAGAGGCTGGCTAGATAACAGCCTGTCTGGTGGCAGAATGAAGTAGAGCAGAGTTTAGTGGGGACAAGGATGCAAGTGTGTTTCCCACAGACCAAAGGTGGAAACTGCAAAGGAATACAATTGTAGATTATTTTAAAAGGAACTTTATCACAGAGATCCACCTGGAGAGGTAAGGTGACCCTTGTGGAAGCAAGGCGTTGAAGGCAGAGTCTTAGTTGGCCAGTTGTAGAAAGAATCATCCCTATAAAGGAGTTGCAGGTAGAGATCCCTACTGGGTCAGAGGATTCTTTGTGAAACCCACAGGAATTCCCCACTCAAGAAGGAATTCAGTATCTAAAAGATGCTGCACCCAAAGGACACCAATATCAGATTGCAACAGTATTTGTTGTATAAAATGTACTCTTTTCCTCTAAATTTCTCCTCTTTTCCAGGCTGGACAATTGAGGGGACTTGAAGCAGTAGCTAGCAAGTGGTGGGAGGAGGTGGAACACAGAAGGGAGAAGAAGCAAGCCCCTCACTCCTTCTCTACTGCAGACTTAATTTCCTGTGGCAGTAATGGCAGTCAAGCCAGTGGCGGTGTCCTCTGTCCAGGGGTGGAATTGATGGTTCAGTCTGCAGCATCTTGAACCTGAGGGCAAGGAAAATGGTGACCAGATCAGTTCTGCTGCTTGGGCTTGGACATAATTTCAAGCTATAAATCTCTGAAAGTGTTTTCTAGTCCTCTTGATAGTTCTAGGACTTGCCCAATAATAAATTCCTTATCATTATAAATTAGCCAGAATTGATTTCTGTGACTTGCAATGAAGTCAATCAAAAGCAGTATCAGGAATTTTGCAAGAAAACAGACCATCAAGGAAATGGGTCAGTCTGGGATTAATTATCTGACCTGTTGAGGCTGAAAGCAGTGAAAATCCAGTTGATTTTAAGGAGTAGATTATCTCTAGGTATGCAGGGGTGGAACAGTTAATAGAAAATCAACTCTGATTCCCTGGAAATAAGTAAGAAAGTATTAAAGGCAAAACCTTAGGGACCACAAGATTTTTGCTGTAGAAGGGTGTTAAAGTACACGAGTCATTCAAAGCCTGTGGGGGGTAGATGGTTGCTTCTGAAAGTGCCGGACATTTTAATGAAAGAGAATGGTAAATTCTGCTGCTCAGTGATGACAAGGCTCCAGTTCAAGTTCTCTGCCATTCTCGTCTTTCCCATCATGGTTGCAGGATGGCTGCTGCAGCGCCAGACTGTCATGTCCTTACATGACGGTATCCAAAGGCAGGAAGGAAAGGGTCTTTTCTCCCCACACCCCCCCCTTTGTTTTCTTTTTAAAAAATTGAAGTATAGGGAATTCCCTGGCAGTCCAGTGGTTAGGACTCCGTGCTTCCACTTCAGGGGGCAAGGGTTCCATCCCTGGTTGGGGAACTAAGATCCTGCAAGCTGCGTGGCATGGCCTAAATAAATAAATAAATAAAAATAAAAATTGTAGTATAGTTGATTTACAATGTTGTGTTAGTTTCTGGTATACAGCAAAGTGATTCAGTTATACATGTATATACATATTATTTTTCGTATTCTTTTCCATTATGGTTTATTACAGGATATTGAATATAGTTCCCTGTGCTATACAGTAGGTCCTTGTTGATTATTTTACATATAGGAGTTTGTATCTGCTATTTCAAACTCCTACCTTATCTCTTCCCCACACCCTTTCTCCTTTGGTAACCATAAGTTTGTTTTCTATGTCTGTATGTTTCTGTTTCAAAAATAAGTTCATTTGTGTCATATTTTAGATTCCACACATAAGTGATATCATATGGTATTTGTCTTTCTCTTTCTGACTTACTTCACTTAATATGATAATCTCTAGGTCCACCCGTGTTGCTGCAAATGGCATTATTTCATTCTTTTTTATGGCTAAGTAGTACTCTATTGTATATATGTACCATATCTTTTTTATCCATTCATCTTGATGGACATTTAGGTTGTTTCATGTCTTGACTATTGTAAATAGTGCTGCTGTGAACATAGGGATACATGTATCCTTTCGAATTAGAGATTTCTCCGGACATATGCCCAGGAGGGGGATTGCTGGGTCACATGGTAGTTCTTTTTTTAGTTTTCTGAGGAACCTCCGTACTGTTTTCCATAGTGGCTGCACCAATTTACATCCCCACCAGCAGTGTAGGAGGGTTCCCTTTTCTCCACATGGAAAGGGTCTTTTCTTTACCCTACCCCTCCTCTTTTTTAAAATCAGAAGGGAAGTCACTCCCCCAGAAGATTTCCCCTTGTGTCTCATTCACCAGAATGAAGTTGTATGTCTACCCAAGTCAGTCACTAGCAAAGAGGAATGGGATGAGACCAGTTGTAGTTTAACTTCTGGAGCTGAGGGAGAGTCCCACCTTGCCTGAGCTCATTATTGCCTGTTTCCTGAATAAAACTGGGGTTCCGTTTGTAAGGGAGAAGAGAGGAATGGCTAATGAGTAGGCATCCAGTGTGGGCAACACCATCTTTGGGTAGCTCTCACCTGTTTATAGTGTGACCTAAAAAACTGCCCTCTTTGAGTAGAACCTAGAGCAAAAGAAGTTCAGCTGGTCTAGTCTGCTATGAAAACAACTCTGATGCTTTCCTTTTGTGGACTGAATGGCTTTTAAGGGACCATAGCAGGACATTGTATGGAGCCTGTGGCAACTCCAATGGTAGAATCATGGTGGAGAACCTAGAGTTTTAGAGCAAAGTTATACTCTCTTCAGTCCTGGTTATGATTAAAAGTGCCTGACCGTGGTGACCATGGTGATCACTAGGTGATCATGCTATCTGAGTTTCTCACCATGAACTGGGTGTTACTGGATCCACAAAATTATAAGGCTGGATGTACCCAGGAGGATAGCCTTACTAAAGGAAGTGATGTATATAGGACTAGACCCAAGCAAATCCTGAAGGCACAGTAAATTGCCTGAGCAGTTGACTCAGACTCCTACTGCACTTCCACCCCTTGGGGAGATTCCCTGTGATCAGTTCATAGAGGAGGAAGAGAATTTCAGCTTGGTTATAATGCTCTGCATGATATTCTGGCAGTTGGTAGAGGTAGACTCGGGAAATCTTGTCAGAGTACAGAACTTCAAGCGTTATATCACTGTGAGTCCTCTGATAGGAATGAAATGATCTGAGATACAAATCTACATTGATTAATAGGTAGTAATTAATTAATGATTTGGTCAGATGATGAGGGACTTTGAAAGAATGAGGTTGTAGGATTGGTAATAAGGAAGTCTGGAAAAGAGATATATGGATGGACCTTCCATAACAGGCACTGAGTGTGAGGAAATTTATATTCCATGTGAATCTTGACAAAAGGTCTGATTTTGGAAGAGATTGTCAATGATCAGGTGAAAAAGGTGACCCATCCTGGGGATATTGTTCAGCAGGCAACACTTTCTCTGGAGTCTTTGGAGTTTCACAAGACCTTTTGGTTTAAATAACATTTGTATTAACGGAGAATGGATATCTTTTTAACAAAGATCAGAAGACATTTTAGTAACACTTGTGAGTATTTACATGTCTCCATATTGCTGAGGAGAGCAAAATGATATTCTTGGAAAGATTCTTAATTTAATACTTTATCAAATCAGGTTTTTAAAAGCAGCTTACGATGCAGAATTTATTTCTCTTTTCAAAGCTGCAAGAAGAGACATCTCTTTCATTTCTTTCTCAGACTCCTTTGGTTAATTATGAAGACTTTTATTTTTAAGGTCAGGTTGTGAAATTTTATTAGTTATATTAACAGCAGGCCTATAGAACAGAATTTTATTGATAGAAATGGAGAAAGGGATAAAAATGTTATTTAATAATAAAATAAGGAGGATATAGCTTTTCTTCTTTATTATTAAATGCCTTATATACTTATAATTTCTTTCTAAAAAGACCTTGAAACTTCAGAGAAGACAAATGGTCTATCCCTGGGTTTAAGTGATAGAATAAGAGCATTCTGGTTTAATCGCATTCCAGAGAGGAAATATTTAGGGTTTTTATATAGCTCAATATTTGTCAACAACGGATATGATTGACTAAAGAATATACAGATATAGCCAGCATTTACTGGTATATTATTCAGAATAGGTATGTTACTGAGACTGTATATGGTGTATTGAGTTTAAGAATACTTAGCAATATGTAATTAGGAATAAAGAGGACATGATGGTAGGGGAGAAGCGGGTGTGCCAGCTGGGTTCAACTAGCAGAGGGACTGAACTTTGTGATGCTCCAGAGAGCAGAACTAGGGAGGCAAACCCTAGCTTTAACCATAAGGGAAAAATTGGCCTGCTCTCTGCAAAGCACTTGCAGAATATGAAAAATGGCCTTGCCCTCAAGAAGCTGTAGTCTAGTGAAACTGTTGAAGAATCAGATGAAATAATGCACATGAAAGTACTTTAAAAAAATGTCAGCTATGATATAGGTGAAAGTTGCTAGTCTCTCTCTGAATTCTTCTCAAAGAAAATAGATGGAAAAATGTTAAAAAAAACAAACACCTGAGGGCATTGTGGTAGCATTTAATAAACAATGACAGTCCAAGATGTTTGAAGACAGTTAATGTATCTTAAAATGCATTTTTTTTTCTTCTTAGAAGAATATACTGTGATTTTATTGGCTTCTAAATTCAGGTATTATTCACCCTATTAACTGGCATTCTTAAAGCTTTGTAATAATTTTAGATCAAAATATCATTACAAAAATAGACCTGTGTATCTAAATACATTAGAGAATGAAAACCTTTAAATAATATGTTTTTTGTTTGTTTGTTTTGTTTTTTCCTTTGGAGGGGTCCAGTTCCATTCCAGTTCTGTTTCAGGGGCTTGATGCCCTAGAAATACTATAACTTGTGTTGCCCCTAGTATTTTAAAGAGTAACATTTTGGAGAGGGATGGATTGGGAGTTTGGGACTAGCAGATGCAAACTATTATATAGAGAATGGATAAACGACAAGGTCCTATTGTATAGCACAGGGAACTATATTCAATACCCTGTAATAAACCATAATTAAAAAAGAAAAGAAAATTAAAAATTAACATTTAAAAATAATGAATAAATATTAGAGCCCTGAGGAAAAGCAGACAATTGTCAGTAGTTTGCAGATTATTTTTGTGTCTCTACAGTACAGTTTTTAAATGGAAGTTTTCTGCATATTAGCAAATGAATTATTGTTACAAGATTTTTATTGTTTCTGGAGTATCATATAAAGACTCAGCATTCATTTCTTATTTTAAGAGAGAGATGTTTGGGTAACTTAGACATTAGGTGTACATTTTGAAGAATTATACTATAATTACGTTTACTAGGAATTTCAGTTGGGGGCCTGGATGAGAAAAAAGGCCTCTGCTGCTAAAGGAATGATAAAGGTTAAGCTTTAAACCCCACACATATCACCTTGGGTTTTCACTGATTTTATAAATAATCCCAGCAGTCTTGTTAAGAATAATGAGATTTTTTTTGTTTTTCAAATCATAGAACCAGACATGGAAAAATAGAAGACTGATAGAGGCAGGGTTGGTGACTGCAGGAATAACTGGAGAGAGGGAGAGAGGGAAACTACTGCCTCACAACTTAGTTAATAATTTATTATTAACTTAGTTATTAATTTTACTAATTAATAGGTTTTATTAATTAATGTTATTAATAAAAATAATGCTCATAATGACTATTCTGAGTTATTAGGATTAGATTTGTGATTATATAGTAAAAAAGAGGAGTATAGAAATGTTTTGGAAAAATTTCACTCAAAAGGGCTGATATAGGGCTTCCCTGGTGGCGCAGTGGTTGAGAATCTGCTTGCCAATGCAGGGGACATGGGTTCGAGCCCTGGTCCGGGAAGATCCCACACGCCACGGGGCAACTAAGCCCACGCGCCACAACTACTGAGCCTGCGCTCTAGAGTCTGCGAGCCACACTACTGAGCCCGCATGCCTAGAGCCTGTGCTCTGCAACAAGAGAAGCCACTGCAGTGAGAAGCCCGCACACTGCAATGAAGAGTAGCCCCCGCTTACTGCAACTAGAGAAAGCCCATGTGCAGCAACGAAGACACAACGCAGCCAAAAATAAAATAAATTAATTAATTTTTTATAAAGGCTAATATAAACTATTTGGACACTTGTGAGGGTAAACTTTGGTATCAGACAACACATATCTATTGAGCATCTCTAACAGACAGAAGGGTGGATTCAAGGATTGTTCTGCCTTCAAGGAGTTTACAAACATATACTTGAAAAACTAGCAGTCGAAACAGCATGTCCTAAGATTGCGATAAAGATACTAAGAGCCAAAGGGTATCAGGGAAGGAAAACAGCTTTATGGTTGCCAAGATCTGAGAAGGAGGTGGGTCTCAAGCTGGACCTGGGAAGGATTGAGGAACCCAAGGAGAGGTGGGGAGGGCAGGAGGAGAAAACACAACTGATACAGAGAATAACATGAGAAAGGCCAACCACCTGAGGGGTGCGTCCTATTCCCCACAGTGCCAACAAAGGAAGCCTTTACAGACGGATTAACTGGCTTCCATTTCTAATGAAAGAGAATCTTAAATAAGCAGGAATATAAGTTTCTGCTTTGAGATATTACTACCCTCCTCAGCCAAAGTTTCAGAGTTTATCTTCTCTCAGAGTTAGACGTGTGGTAAACATTAAAAAAACCCCAAACTGGTGGATTTCAGAAATTATGCTAAACTGAGATCTAGTCTTTCTTACTCTAATCTAAATGATTATGTCTTATTCTTAAACTGCCCATTGTAGCATCTATTAGTATAATAGTTTGAAAACGCTCATTTTGCTTTTCATATAAATCTTATTGTCTGTTATATCTTGCAACTGTAAATAGTTTTACTTACTACATTTATTATAAGTACATTGTTCTTTGTCATTTCTAGTTGAATATAGAAAATAGATTACTTAGTGCAAATTACAGATGTTTAACTCTGTTAATCTCTAAACATTATGCATTGTGATAATTATCAAAGATGAAAAGGGCAATTATTTAATAAAAATGGAAATTTGAGAGTATAAATGTATTTTCTTTTAAAAAAATCTCTCTCTATATGTGTGTGTATATATATATATATTCATTTATACAGTTTCTGATATCCCGGTACTAGTGATTATAGTTCACAGTAGTAAAGTGGGGCTAAGAGAAATGAACAGATGTTAAAAAGGAAATTATTTAGCAGCTTGTTAAAGAAGAGTAGCTTGTAACTTATTGTAACTTGTGTTACATATATGATATATATAACACAAGATTTAAAGATATATGTATCTTATTACATTCTACATATTGATAGTGACTTTTTCTGTTAAAAAGCTTTTTATTATGGAAAAGTTTAAACGTATATAATAGTAGACAGAGCAGTATAATGAAACCCCATATATTTATCACCCCACCTAAAAAAGTATAAACATACAGGCAATCTAGTTTTATTTATGATCCCTTCATTCCCCACTCCCACGTCTCCAGAACTAGTTTTAAACAATGCCCAAACATCATATGATTCTATTCATAAACACATAAATTAGCATAGTTATTTAACATAGGAAATACTAATATATTTTATGGATAAAAATGCTGTAATCTCTATAGCTATTTGATATTGACATGTTAACTGTAAATATCTGTTTAAACTCACAGTTATCATTGTTCATCATATCAGGTAATGAATTAACCAGACAGGTTCAGATTTAGTCAGCTAGTATTCCAAATTGTTCCTGGAGTTGTCAAAAGAGCAGGACTGTCCTAATGCTGTTAATAATAATAAAACAACAATCAGTATAATTTTCATGACAGATTTCACCAAAACCCATGAATAATTTTTGTTTTTTTTGTTTCAAGATTTGGCTTAATATTTCTTTATAGATACCCACTTTGCTAAGTCTAATTTCTATTATCTTGTCATCCACTTCCATTCATGACATTACTAATACTTTATACATGGTGTTAGTAAGCTGGGGAAAAATTGGGGACCCTCACTTGATTCTGGGCAAGATCCTTGTGGCCCAGTGGTGTTATAGAGAAGTAGAGCATGTTGAGGTTGTCGTGAGATTTTCGTCTTGGAATAGTCACTGCTCTTGGCTCTCCTGTAGCTTAGGGAAAATTGGGCATCAGAAGAAGGGGTGGTTGGTGTGTTGGAATATTGCTTGCGGAGAACTCAAAAATTCCTACTCCTTCAACATGTAGAAGCAAGGAGGGAGATAAGCCTCAAAGGCAGAGAATTTCTTATCTTGGACCTTACTGCTGGAGCTGTAGAACCCCTGGCATCAGCAGGTTGCCATGCACAAATATTTTCTTCACCCAGGACCTGAAGCTACACCTACCTATGGAGGGAGGACTTCTGTGTCCTTTCCTCACCATGAATCAGGGTCACTACACCTTAACAGGCCAACTGCATGTTTTGTTCCCTCCAGTTCCTTGCTTCTGTGCAGTTGGTATGGCAGGAGGGCCTACCCTCAGTTGTGCTTCATGTTCCCGTATGGTCAGCATCCCTGGGGAGGCCCATCCTCTGCCTTCTCTGTTGCCACCTTTCCAGGTGTGTGGGCAGTCAGGTGGTCTTCTCAGTAGGCCAGGGGGAAGTAGGAGGCCTCATTCAGGTGTCTACCCCTAAGCCTCCATTCTGCCAGTGACTACCAGGCCTACATGGGATAGTATGAAAGACTTGCCCAGCTATTAATAAAGTAGTGCAGCATTTTCCATTTGGCTGCCACTTAGCAGTCCTTGTGGGTATATTCCATGACTGAGAAAAAGGGTAGCTGTGGAGGAGCTATGAGCGCCAGGGTCTAAGGCCCTAAACCCCAACCTGACTCCTAACTTGAGGAATACTGCTTATGGGAATATTGAGATTGTACAAGGTATTTTAGGGCTTACACACTAAGTTACTTTGTGTAGCTTAAAAAATAATGTTTATTTTTTCTTTTTTTCTTTAGAAAATCTTTGATGTGCAATAGCTAAGAAGTGAAGCAACTTTATACCTATCTGTATGGATTAGTTTCAGGTTAGCTCCTAACTACTGTTAGGATCCCAGAAAAAGACCGAGTGAAGCCAAGACCTTGGGAATAGTGTGCACAGAGAGAAACCCTAGAAAAAGGGAGGAAGGGGGGTGCCCATGAAGAGCAGGAGGATCGGGAGTGGGGAGGGACTCCTGGGAAGGAGCAGAATGTGGACAGTCGTAAACAGAACTCAAGGATCTCTGGGGGTGCCTCAGGCAGAGCCCACAACACTCCACCCCTGCTTTTGTCACACCCTGGACTTCCGCTCGTGGATTTCTTTTGGAGAATTCTGCAACTCTGCAACTTTAAAATAGAGGTCTAAAAGCAATGACTATGACATAGTTATAGTCATTGTCAGTACCCACAGATAATCAGAAACACTTGGGAAAACAGCTACCTCTACCTAACTCTTAAAACACCACCGTGTGTGCTATGTTACAACCCCATTTCAGGCACAGTTTTCTGGAAGAGTCTGCTGCCTCCTGGAAGAGCAGAGGCCTTTGCCAACCTGTAGAACTTGTTGACTGACCTTGATGTCTGTCTCATAGGGCTGCCATCACTCTTCTTGATACAGAAGATCTCTTATGCAGCCAGTTTGGTATGGTTCACAGGCATCCAGGTTGCTGCCTTTGATGTAGTTGGAGTATTTCTGGTAGTGTTCTGGATTCAGATCTTCACTGATAGGCTCCTTCTGTGGGTGTTTTATAGGACTGGACAGCTTGATGTCCAACGTGAAGGCCTTAGGGAGGAGGTATACACCATCGCCCACTCGATACTGGATGCCATTCATGGTGGCTGAGCTGTAGAGAACCCGGCCATCCAGATCCTCGAGCTGCTCTGTGATCCTGGGAATTTCTTTTTGCCTCATTCCAGTCAGATGAACATAGCTTGTGCACAGTTTATACTTTTCCTCCGTCGGCTGAGTTTTTGGAGGGGACTCAAATCTCGCATCGTTTTGATCATACCACAGCTGGTAGAGATAGGACTTCCCATCATCCTCTGCCATCCGGGCCTCAGAATCCATGCCTCCCTCCAAGGCCCAGTTTTATGACAGAACTTTATAGACCTTCACTTTGCTGTGAGTGTATGAAAAGCTGCATGTCCTCACATTTGTCTACCAGGAGCAGCTCCAGGGGGTCTGATGTGGCCCCGAGGACGTTGTGTGTCCCAACACAGAACCAGTGGGTATGCAAGCTCTGCCTTTGCCGCTGTCCTCCCACAGTGCCGTGACGGTGGTTTTGAGGCATTATCTGGAATAAAAGAGACACAGTTGCCCACCTCCAGGGTTTCTGAGGCAATGCGCACTTCCTTACAGTAACTCTTCTTCCCAGCACTCTTGATGGCTTCTCCAACCCAGTAGGTCAGATTCTTGCGCTTTCTTTTCCCCTGGTGCATGTTTTTGGAGTGAGGGCATCTCTGGGATAGTGCCATTGACATTGCTGTCATCTGCCTCCTTCATGACCACATTGGGACACCTCTCTTGGCAAGCCTGTTTGCTCCATTCCCTACCACCAAATTTAACTGTATCCTTACAGGCTTTCCACTTTCCACTTTCCACATTCAGGCTGTTGACAAATCTTGCAGATGCCACATAGTCGGCGTTTAAAAGCATTCTTCTTGTCTTTGTCATCCTTTTCAATTTGCTCTGCGGAGAAAGTGTCAAAGATCTGGTAGAGCAGCTTGGTAGTGGTGGCTTTAGTGGGGCCTTTGTCCTTCTTCTTGGCAGAATGCCCAATGGTCTGACATCTTTCAGCTTGCCTTTTTCCCAGGATGACCCCTGCCAACTTGATCAGGTCCCTCATGTAGTGGGTCAGGAAGATGGGCTGCTTGTCCCTATCCCCGGTCTCATCATAATTCTCTACTTGTTCCACCACAAACTGGGCAGTGAATTGACTTAGGATGAGCACAGAGGAGAAACAGTAACCTCAATCTTATTGATCCGGTCTTCATAGGCTGAGTCAGGGTTGTTCTGCAGGAACTCAACTACTACCTTACTTGTGTAGATCTTCTCCTGCATCATGCTGAACATCAGTGCATTCTCTGCTTTGGGATCCATCATAATATATTTGACAAATGAGGTGCTGAAGCTCATGAGAGCCTTTTCACCTCTGTCAAAGCCAGTGATCCACCATTCATTTATGGGGCCAAGAATTTTGCCATTAACACCACTTTCAAGAGATCGGTCATCATTTTATATTGATTTTGCTGAATCAGAAAAGAAGAGTTTGACATTCTTCTTAATTAGGCTGGTGTCGATCGGGCACAGGTGACCACGTTTACAGTACGTGCTGAAGCATGTCAGTTTGGTTGGGGAAGAGCCTCTCAAAGCCAGATTCATTGGCTTCGAAGATAGACATTCTCCCATTTATTAACAACTGTATCTCATCCACTGCATCAGGAGGATGCTTTTCATATCCTAGTTCATTGTCATCCAGGTACTGCCTGCATTGAATGCACCTTGGAGGATGGGTCTTGGAGGACACAACTATTTTGATTTGATCTATTTTTTTCTCAGTTGGGTCCTTGGATATAGTTTTGCGTCTCTTCTCCCCCGTGCTGGCACTTTAATCTTGGACTTTCAGTCTCCAAACTTTTCATCCTTCTCTTTCTAATCAGAAACTTGTGATTTTACTCTTTCAGGTTCTTTTTCTTCAGGTCTCTGGCAGCTAGAATCTTTGGGTTGTCTTCTGTGCCTGTTTTCATCTTTATTATCTCCTTTATCCTGAATTTTATCTTGCACTCCTTGTTCTGCCTGGCTCCTTAGATTTCTGTTTAGGTGCTTGTTCTTTAGTTTGACCTCTGAATCTCTTCTTTTTCATCTCTTTGTTCTTCTTCCTCCGTGTGTGTTTATGGTTTTACTCTTTCTGGTTCTTCTGCAGGGAGTGGTCTAGCAACTGGTTCTGTGGATGTGACTTTATGTCTCTTTTCCTCCTAGTCTTTTTCTTCTTCATTGATAGAATCATCCAATTTCGGTCTTTCAAGTTCTTCCTCAGGTTTCCTTGCGAAATGAGATGTGATGGTGGTCTGACTGGTAGTTTGCCTTATAATCCTGGGCCTAGATGAGACTTCAGACTTTGTTTCTCCATCAGACTTGCTTCTTCTGGGTATGCAAAGTTTAGAAATGGTTTTGGGAGACTTGTTTTCCTCTGCCATTCCCACTCTGCGGTCCTTACCACTTGTTTTCTAGACATCCATTCACTTCCCAACTGAAAGCCTGAGGTCTGTTCTCCAAGGATAAATCTTTATTTAAAGGGATTTGATTTTAGCCAGGTAGCCCTCCACTGATAATTCTTCTTTATGTAATTTATATAAAGTCACACAGCTGATTCTTTATTTCTGTTTGCAGAAATTCATGCAATTTCTCCTTCACACATTCCCTTTCTGTTAAGCTATCTGAAAAAACACGGAGTCTGCTCCTGAACTGCAAAGAAAATCATCCTCACCACACTGAACGGGGATCATTTCTTTACTTCTTTTTTTTTTTTTAACATCTTTATTGGACTATAATTGCTTTACAATGGTGTGTTAGTTTCTGCTTTATAACAAAGTGAATCAGCTATACATATACATATATCCCCATATCTTCTCCCTCTTGCGTCTCTCTCCCACCCTCCTTATCCCACCCCTCTAGGTGGTCACAAAGCACCGAGCTGATCTCCCTGTGCTATGGAGCTGCATCCCACAGCTATCTATTTTACATTTGGTAGTATATATAAGTCCATGACACTCTCTCACTTCGGCCCAGCTTCCCCTTCCCCTTCCCCGTGTCCTCAAGTCCATTCTCCACATCTGTGTCTTTATTCCTTTCCTGCCCCTAGGTTCTTCAGAACCTTTTTTTTTTTTTTTAGATTCCATATATATGTGTTAGCTTACGGTATTTGTTTTTCTCTTTCTGACTTACTTCACTCTGTATGACAGACTCTAACTCCATCCACCTCACTACAAATAACTCAATTTTGTTTCTTTTTATGGCTGAGTAATATTCCATTGTATATATGTGCCACATCTTCTTTATCCATTCATCTGTCGATGGGCATTTAGGTTGCTTCCATGTCCTGGCTATTGTAAATAGAGCTGCAGTGAACATTGTGGTACGTGACTCTTTTTGAATTATGGTTTTCTCAAGGTATATGCCCAGTAGTGGGATCGCTGGGTCGTATGGTAGTTCTATTTTTAGTTTTTTAAGCAACCTCCATACTATTCTCCATAGTGGCTGTATCCATTTACATTCCCACCAACAGTGCAAGAGTGTTCCCTTTTCTCCACACCCTCTCCAGCATTTATTGTTTGTAGATATTTTGATGATGGCCATTCTGACTGGTGTGAGGTGATACCTCATTGTAGTTTCGATTTGCATCTCTCTAATGATTAGTGATGTTGAGCATTCTTTCATGTGTTTGTTGGCAATCTGTATATCCTCTTTGGAGAAATGTCTGTTTAGGTATTCTGCCCATTTTTGGATTGGGTTATTTGTTTTTTTGATATTGAGCTGCATGAGCTGCTTGTAAATTTTGGAGATTAATCCTTTGTCAGTTGCTTCATTTGCAAATATTTTCTCCCATTCTGAGGGCTGTCTTTTCGTCTTTTTTTTTTTTTTTTTTTTTTAATTTTTTTAAAATATTTTATTTATTTATTTATGGCTGTGTTGGGTCTTCGTTTCTGTGTGAGGGCTTTCTCCAGTTGCAGCAAGTGGGGGCCATTCTTCATCGCAGTGCGCGGGCCTCTCACGATCGCGGCCTCTCTTGTTGTGGAGCACAGGCTCCAGACGCGCAGGCTCAGTAATTGTGGTTCACGGGCCCAGTCGCTCCGCGGCATGTGGGATCTTCCCAGACCAGGGCTCGAACCCGTGTCCCCTGCATTGGCAGGCAGATTCTCAACCACTGCGCCACCAGGGAAGCCCTGTCTTTTCGTCTTGTTTATGGTTTCCTTTGCTGTGCAAAAGCTTTGAAGTTTCATTAGGTCCCATTTGTTTATTTTTGTTTTTATTTCCATTCCTCTAGGAGGTGGTTCAAAAAGAATCTTTCTGTGATTTATGTCATAGAGTGTTCTGCCTTTGTTTTCCTCTAAGAGTTTTATAGTGTCTGGCCTTCCATTTAGGTCTTTAATCCATTTTGAGTTTATTTTTGTGTATGGCATTAGGGAGTGTTCTAATTTCGTTCTTTTAGCTGTCCAGTTTTCCCAGCACCACTTATTGAAGAGGCTATCTTTTCTCCATTGTATATTCTTGCCTACTTTGTCGTAAATTAGGTGGCCATATGTGCATGGGTTTATCTCTGGGCTTTCTATCCTGTTCTATTGATCTATATTTCTCTTTTTCTGTCAGTACCATACTGTCTTGATTACTATAGCTTTGTAGTATAGACTGAAGTCCGGGAGCCTGATTCCTTCCATTTTTCCTTCACAGGATTGCTTTGGCTACTCCTGGTCTTCTGTGTTTCCATACAAATTGTGAAATTTTTTGTTATAGTTCTGTGAAAAATGCCAGTGGTAGTTTGATAGGGATTGCATTGAATCTGTAGATTGCTTTGGGTAGTATAGTCATTTTCACAATGTTGATTCTTCCAATCCAAGAACATGGTATATCTCTCCATCTGTTTGTATCATCTTTAATTTCTTTCATCAGTGTCTTATAGTTTTCTGCATACAGGTCTTTTGTCTCCTTAGGTAGGTTTATTCCTAGGTATTTTATTCTTTTTGTTGCAATGGTAAATGGGAGTGTTTCCTTAATTTCTCTTTCAGATTTTTCATCATTAGTGTATAGGAATACAAGAGATTTCTGTGCATTAATACTGTATCCTGCAACTTTACCAAATTCATTGATTAGCTCTAGTAGTTTTCTGGTAGCATCTTTAGGATTCTCTATGTATAGTATCATGTCATCTGCAAACAGTGACAGCTTTACTTCTTCTTTTCCGATTTGGATTCCTTTTATTTCTTTTTCTTCTCTGATTGCTGAGGCTAAAACTTCCAAAACTATGTTCAATAATAGTGGTGAGAGTGGACAACCTTTTCTTGTTCCTGATCTTAGAGGAAATGCTTTCAGTTTTTCACCATTGAGAACGATGTTGGCTGTGGGTTTGTCATATATGGCCTTTATTATGTTGAGGTAAGTTCCCTCTATGCCTACTTTCTGGAGGGTTTGTATCATAAATGGGTGTTGAATTTTGTCAAAAGCTTTTTCTGCATCTATTGAGATGATCATATGGTTTTATCCTTCAATTTGTTAATATGGTGTATCACATTGATTGATTTGCATATATTGAAGAATCCTTGCATTCCTGGGATAAACCCCACTTGATCATGGTGTATGATCCTTTTAATGTGCTGTTGGATTCTGTTTGCTAGTATTTTGTTGAGGATTTGTGCATCTATGTTCATCAGTGATATTGGTCTGTAGTTTTCTTCTTTTGTGACATCTTTGTCTGGTTTGGGTATCAGAGTGATGGTGGGCTCATAGAATGAGTTTGGGAGTGTTCCTCTCTCTGCTATATTTTGAAAGAGTTTGAGAAGGATAGGTGTTAGCTCTTCTCTAAATGTTTGATGGAATTCGCCTGTGAAGCCATCTCATCCTGGGCTTTTGTTTGTTGGAAGATTTTAAATCACAGTCTCAATTTCAGTGCTTGTGATTGGTCTGTTTATATTTTCTATTTCTTCCTGGTTTAGTCTCAGAAGGTTGTGCTTTTCTAAAAATTTGTCCATTTCTTTCAGGTTGTTCTTTTTATTGGCATATAGTTGCTTGTAGTAATCTCTCATGATCCTTTGTATTTCTGCAGTGTCAGTTGTTACTTCTCCTTTTTCATTTCTAATTCTATTGATTTGAGTCTTTTCCCTTTTTTCTTGATGCGTCTGGCTAATGGTTTATCAATTTTGTTTATCTTCTCCAAGAACCAGCTTTTAGTTTTATTGACCTTTGCAATCATTTCCTTCATTTCTTTTTCATTTATTTCTGATCTGATCTTTATGATTTCTTTCCTTCTGCCAACTTGGGGTTGTTTTGTTCTTCTTTCTCTAATTGCTTTAGGTATAAGGTTAGGTTTTTTATTTGAGATGTTTCTTGTTTCTTGAGGTAGGATTGTATTGCAATAAACTTGCCTCTTAGAACTGCTTTTGCTACATCTGATAGGTTTTGGGTCGTTGTGTTTTCATTGTCATTTGCTTTTAGGTATTTTTTGATTTCCTCTTTGATTTCTTCAGTGATCTCTTGGTTATTAAGTAGTGTATTGTTTAGCCTCCATGTGTTTGTGTTTTTTACAGCTTTTTTCCTGTAATTGATATCTAGTCTCATAGCATTGTGGTCAGAAAAGATACTTGATAGAATTTCAATTTTCTTAAATTTACCAAGGGTTGATTTGTGACCCAAGATATGATCTATCCTGGAGACTGTTCCCTGAGCACTTGAGGAGAAAGTGTAATCTGGTTTTTTCGGATGGAATGTCCTATAAATATCAGTTAAGTCCATCTTGTTTAATGTATCATTTAAAGCTTGTGTTTCCTTATTTATTTTCATTTTGGATGATCTGTCCATTGGTGGAATTGGGGTGTTAAAGTCCCCTGCTATGGTTGTGTTACTGTCAATGTCTCCTGTTATGGCTGTTAGCATTTGCCTTATGTATTGAGGTGCTCCTATGTTGGGTACATAAATATTTAGAATTGTTATATCTTCTTCTTGGATTGCTCCCTTGATCATTATGTAGTGTCCTTCTTTGTCTCTTGTAATAGTCTTTATTTTAAAGTCTATTTTGTCTGATATGAGAATTGCTACTGCAGCTTTGTTTTGATTCCCATATGCATGGAATATCTTTTTCCATCCCCTCACTTTCAGTCTGTATGTGTCCCTAGGTCTGAAGTGGGTCTCTTGTAGACAGCATATTTACGGGTCTTGTTTTTGTATCCATTCAGCCAGTCTGTGTCTTTTGGTGGGAGCATTTAATCCATTTACATTTAAGGTAATTATCAATATGTATGTTCCTATTACCATTTTCTTAATTGTTCTTTTCTTTTTATTGAACCTCTTTTTGATATGTTGCAGGTAACCCTTCTGCAAATTAGGGAGTTCATATCAGTAGAGATATTTTCTCAGATTCCTTTCCCAGGAAGTATCCTAGGTCCTCACACCATGGATCTATTTTCTTCTTTTGCAACATTTATTCTCTGCTTTGAACTCCTGTCATTTAACTATATACTTTCCCCCTTTCACTTCTTTTTGTTGCCTTTTTGCATCTCCTCTGTGTAACACTGTTCCTGGTGTTTTTGTCCTTTGCTTCTACTGACCAACAGTGTGGTTGATTATTTTAACCAAAATCATTGATCCTAGTCTTACCCACTCCCCAATTACCAGGGATCCCCTGATTGGGACATTTTTATAAATCAGTTCTCAGGGTCTATGCCAAGAGAGCACAGTGTAGCTAAAATTGTAGACTTGAATCACTTATAAGACAACCATGACAAAGCAAGAGAATGAGACAGTTGGGGCACCCTTTAAGTATCTGTTACCTGCCACTCACTGCTCACATCTTCATGGTTTTCACCTGAGTCTGATAATGAAGCGCCTGGAGTGGGCATTCTGTGTCAGTTGCAGACCACAATGATTCCAGACTCAGAGCCATATTGTACTATATTGAACCTGACATTATACTCTAGAAACCTCTCTTTCTGTGGAGCAGCCCCAACTGAGTTAACAATTGTTTGTGAAGGGGAAAATATGTGTCAGTTTATATCACCACTCTATGTTGGAACAGTGTATGTCCATGTACATTACGGAAATAGAGTAGGAAGTTTTCTTTTTTGCAAATGGCCACTGTTTAATCTTTTAAGGACATTGAGTACTTCTGATGATGTGGAAAGTGTCAGAAAAGACACACTGGTTAGTTTTCAACATCAAATGAAAATAGAATCATCATAAAGGTTTTTCAAACTGCTCACTCATCTCTTTGGTAATTTACCTTTTTCCTTGGTACATTAGGTCAAATGCCTCATTAACTTTGTCAAAGGCAAGGGTATGGGACACCAATGCATCCAGATCGAATTTCTTATTCTCGTAGTCAGCAGCCAGCTTTTGGACAGAATTGATATCTTTCCAACCCGTAATTGGCCAAAATGCCAAATAAAGACATGGTGCTTGACATGAAAAGGTAGTTTAACCAGTGTTGTTCAAATGAATGAAATTACTAGGTCAGATTTGGATTGCTTCAAATAGGTTATCCCCTTGCCATCTTTAATTTTTTGTACTTTTATGTATTAAATTTTTTTCTTCAAAAGAAAAATTCAAGATTATTTTCTGTTTCTAGATAAGGAAGTATCTCAATTTGATCACCGTCTACCTTTTGTTCCCCTATGTTGGTCCGTTTTAATGCAAATTGAATTTCAATTTGCAAATTATAGTTATCCTTCTATAAAGAAACTCTGTTTACTTTCAAGTAACTAATAGAATAAATAGCTTTCATGTAGTCTTCAGATATGTTCTAGGCAGTCAATATTTAAAAAATAAATTATTTTCCTTTCCTTTCAATAATCCTAATTATGATAATTTGAGTACTACTATGAAGAAAATTAAAAGAAAAAAAAACTGACCACCAAAGCTTGTTCCATTTAGAGTACGGCCCATTATTAGCTCCACTGCAGAAACACTCAATCCGTTGTCACCAATGTTTACTCCAATGATGTACATACTCCCCAACCTACTGTTATGCTGTCAAGGGCTGCTCTCTGGAAGGTCAAACAAAAAGATTAGCTGAGTAAGTAGAAAAGTAGAACGTGAACTCCAATGTGGGTTTGTACAGTACTTTAGGGAAAATTTACACAACTCTGCATACAAGATAATGGGATTCCAGCTAATGAGGTTGTAATATTGTAGATTTAGACTTGAGGCACCAGTGTTCTGTTTCGGATAGAACATCCAATAAAATTTTGAATGTCATCAAAAAAGATATTGAAAAGAAAAAAACATATTTTACTCTGTTTAATACCACACTTATGCCGAACCTAGAATATATCTCATTGTATATCAAGAAAAATATACATACATGAAGGTAAAGAAAGATCTATAGAAGATATTATAAACTCTAGTCAACAAGTTTTTGACCAGGTTCAAATGGTATATATGAAGATATTTGCAATTCCAGGGACGTAGGATCAAAATTAAGTCACGAACAGAGGGTGAATAAGTATTCACTAGAGTCAAAAAATGAGGCATATACTGTAAACTTAGTAGATCTCAATGTAGGATAATTTAAAAGAAATGCTATTTAAAACAGAAGGCAAAACGGTTAAACAGAAAATAACAGTGGCTGCTGCTCATCAAACATTACATCTGCTTCCCTATATTTTTTAGCTCTTTTGCAGTTAAGTAGAGTCATATGACTAGTTCTGGGCTATGGGCAGGAGTGACGTGTGCCATTTCCTAGCCAAAATAGAAAAGCCAGTGTACAACCCGCCAGCTGTCCCTTCTGCTCTAACAACCAAGAGGACCTCATGTTGCGATTGTAAAGCCACAAATTTGAACTTCCTTGATTGCTGAGTCACCACATGGAAGACAGGGGCCCAGGGGATTTGCATTGATCTTTGCATGAGAGAAAGAGAAAATATTATCTTAACCTACTGCAGGTTTGGAGTTAATATAAAAATGCCAAGATTGAAAATGTAAATAAGTTTAAGAAAGATATAAACTTGTGGATGGCCATTCCACATAGAAGCCCTATGTTATAGTTGAACATTTAAAATCTTTTGAGACTAATATTATACAAGAAAAATATAAACATCCCATATCGTTTATCATAGCCAGTGGTCAACTTGGTTCTCACCTGTTGAGGCAAATTTTACTTCTACAGAAGTCCCAATAGGAATACCATTCCTGTTCATCACTGATCATTATATGAAAGAAGCAATCTGAAGTATAGTAAATTCTTTCCCTCTTCTCTCTGTCTGTCTTACTAGGGATGGATAATGCAATGACCTAGAACTTTTAGAATGTGTTTTGAAATCTTTATTTGAATATGTATTTATAGTTTTGAGAATTTCTAACATTTCTAAATCGCAACTCTTCTAGTTTCTATACCTCTTATATGGCAGAAGTATTTTTGCTTAATGTATATTGTACAGAGAGATCCACAGAGAGCGGTGAAGAACACAGGCACTGCTTGTGACCTTAAGGTAGCTGCCTACATTACTCCTGGGTTTTTTTTTTTTTTTTTTTTAATTTAATGTTTTTCCTATTGCCCTTCTCTACATTTCTGAGCTTTGATCCAAGCAGGGAATTAACCTCCATAATTATAACTTAGTTAAATGGGTATTATATGCAAATACAGGGTTTTATTTAGTAGCCTCTGATAACTTTTGATGAGAATTATTTTTAATTCTCAAAATCTTATAAAATTGTCCATTACTGTAAGTTTCTAACTGTTCTGTTGGGTTCTTTAGACTGCTTTAGAGCATTAGCAGTCATTGAAATTAAGTTCATTCCCATTACTGGAATCTCCTCCACAACGTAGAAATAAAGCTTTCCCTAGTTATGGAAACTTTTGGTGGAAGGGTAGTTAGCCCATCTTTTTGTGATTAAATAAACCCATCTCTTTTTATTTGGGTTCTCTAGTGTAATTCTATTCCATAATTTAAAATACATTTCTTGGTGTAATAAATAAGTTAATAATAGAACCTGCCAAGTTTTGGATCAGTGGTTCTCAGCTTGAGAACCAATACATGAGAATATCCTGGGTATGGGTCGATGCACTGATACTGGAAAACAACAACAACTCCCCAGGTACTTCTGAAGTATATAGCCAGTTTTGAGAATCTCTATACTAGAAAAATAAGTGGGCTGAATTTCAATGTTTGTGAAACATATGAGCTGTGGGAAGTGGAGGAATGGATGTGGCACATTGCAGGCCGCAGGTGCCAAGGACAATTGAAAAAGCGAGGCCTGAAGCTTTGGATGCAGGGGAGTGGTACAGTACGAGGCGTCCTCACTGCACGAACGTCAGTAATAGCTAACATTTATCGAGTGCTTATTACCTGCCAGATCCTCTTTTAAGCAGTTGCACTATTATAATGAAACCACTCTAAGAGGAAAGACCCAGGAAGGGCAGCCTTCCCGGTCTCCATTCTCTTTTGTCGTATCATGTTGTGTCAGGTAAGAACCGAGGGGAAAATTGCCAAAGCCTGCTCCTGGGAGGTTGAAGTACAGAATTTCATTCTTTGTACCCTCTCTAGAGGAGAGTTGTAGGAGCCAGGCTGAGTGAAAGGGTAAATAAAAGGGAATAGTGTCATAACTACTTCACAGCTCTCACTAATGAACTAAGAAGCAGAAAAGTTAGTTGATGAATTCTTTGGTCATCTTGTTAAAAAAACAAAACAAAACTCTACTTAGTGGCTTTGAGCAAAGATGCATTAGGTGAATATTTGCTGGAGACTAAGGCTGCGTGCTCTGGAGGCTAACTTCTCCCTATGTTGCCTGTGCAGTTGCCTCTTTACCCCATTTTCTGGAGCAGAATGGACAGGACTGGCTATGTGGGCCTGCAACCAGTGCAGTTGCCCAGGGCCCTGCACTCAGAAGGGCCCGCCTTTCCTGTCCTGAGAGGAGAAGAAATCTGAATGATGCAAAATTGTAGTGTTTAGGAAAAAAAGATTGAGTTTTTAATTTTGCAGCTTGTTGATTTTTTTAATTGAAAATTTCACATATATAGTTTGGACCTAATTCTGCAACCTGATTATTGAGATCTGATGGACAGAACTGGCTTGTTTGTAGGTTGCTAACCTCTCCTTGCTCTACTTTAAGATGAGAGTGGATACCTCTGGATGTTAGGGGTGACTCCATTCACCCTGTCTATTCCCTCCTCTAAATCTGTCTTTTCTATTTTTTTTCCTCACTTCTTATAGGCACAATTCTTTGAAAGTTTTTATTTCTAAGTTTTCTCTTAATTTTTTGCTGAATTTCATGTGAAAGAATAAACAAATATTAAAACACATTAATATTAAATAGTAATTATTAATATTTATTAATAAGTAAAAATTAATTATATGTATGTAACATATAATGATATCTAATATAGTATTAATAACTATTCTTAAACAATTTATACACATATAAATATTAAAATTTAATATATTAATATGCACATATTATAAATGTTAATGTTAATAAGCAATATTTATTATATCCTATTATAAAAAATATACATACCATGATTTTAGCTCCACCTACACACTCAAAGGCAAAATCCACACCTCCATTGGTCATTTCAACGATGATCTCCTGAATGGGTTTATCTAGGTCTCTAGGATCGAGGCAGTCGGTGGCTCCAAGGGCTCTGGCCTTTGTAAACTTCTCACTTTTGATGTCAATAACTATGATTCTGGAAGCTCCTGCTGCTTTATAACTGATTACAGCAGAAAGACTGACACCTCTTAGGCCAAAGATGGCACATGTAGAACCAGGTGTGACGTGCAGGCAAGAAAATTGTAAATTAACTTCTCAAGCAGCTGGTCCCACTTTTTTTTTTTTTTTTTTTTTTTTTACAACGCCGTGCTGCATGCGGGATCTTAGTTCCCTGATCAGGGATAGAACGCATGCCCCCTGCATGGGGAGCACAGAGTCTTAACCACTGGACCACCAGGAGTCCCTGGTCCCACTTTGTGAAAAAGGGACAGAGTGAGGTGGGGGCAGGACCATGTAAATAAAGACTGCCTGTCATAAAACTAAATGACATAGCTAAATGGGGGAAATTTGCCAACATGAAAATGGATGAATCACTGGCTAAATCTGCAGAAACACTTGAAGGCCATTAGATATTCAGCTCATAACGAACAAACCCAAGTGAAAATCATTCTCTTGTCTTCCTTTTCCCTTTGGTGTTATGAGAACAAAAACTGAAGCCCACACATTTTAATGGGTTTATTGGTTTCCTTTTAAAATAGATCAAAGTGAGAGAGTAGCACTGACATATATACACTATTTTAGCAATATTCCTACAAAAACATAAAACCTGAATCAGATCAAGCATTTAGATCAAAAATACTAGTTTAGAGGATATACAGTGATGGAGAAACATGTTAAACCAGATTACAAGAGTGTAATCAGAAAAATCTAGAGTGAAGAAAATTCTGTAGGCCAAATGACTGTTTCTTCAACAAATAAACGGCAGGGAAAAAACAAGGGGTGGGGTGAGAACCTATAAATTAAAAGAGACTTGTCCTGCCCTGGGAAAGTCCACACACACCTGAATTCGAACTTCATGAGCCTTGAGGGGAGCTCCCTCAACCTCTTCAATGCTGAGGGGCTTGTTTGCTTTCCAGGCGATAGCTGCTTTGCATTTAATAACTTGAGAAAGAGGGAGAGGGGGAAAGGATAGGAAGGAGGAAGAGAGAGGGAGAGAGAAAGAAAGAATATCATGGAAAAAAAATGAAAGAACATGTTGATACTATTATTTCATGAAAGAGAGTTTTGGAGCTTGTGGCTGGATGTTATATATAATTATATTATTCTAAAGACAAGGGATCTTAATTGAAAATAAGAAGTCAAATTCTACATTGTAGTCATTGCACTTTTAATTTTCGAAAAGAACAGGTGTATTAAAGTTTACCCTATTATAAAGCCTTGATTTTTTTCTCTCCAGAATAAAGAGGATAAATTTATAGGATTTGGGCAGGGTAGATGGCCAATATGCGTTTGTTGATAGAACGATTTGTTATCAGCTCTGCATTACCTGAATCCTTATTGCTAGAGCAGATGTGTTTTACATCTTCGCTGCTCAAAATGTGGACCTCCCTGCCACCAGCAGTTATTGACATCACCTGAGAATTTGCTAGAGCCATAAGCCCTGTCCAAAATCCACTGAATAAAAATCTGCATTTGAACAAGATCCCCATGTGATTCATATGCACATAAAAGTTTGAGAAGTGAGGCTTACATAATTATTAAATTTATCAGTAGAATATACGTTAAATAAAAATTTTGTCCCTTTGAAAGAATTTGGGTAAAGATGTATGAAAAGAAATTAAGCATTAAAAATTTTATAATCCCCAGATTTAAAAAATTTTAACCACTTAAAATTATATTTTTAATTTTAAATGTAAGTAACATTGAAGGAAAGTGGAAAGACACAAACCTATACTCCATTCTAATGCTACTATTTTTACTTTTGGTGTGATTTTCCCAGTCTTTTTTCATATGAATACATAGTTTTTGATACGTGTTACGCAATTTTGAATTGTATTTTAAATATCATGTCTTATAAATGCAACATGTGTTAATTATGGAAAGTTTCAAAATGAAAATATGAAAAAAGAAAGAAAACCCATCTGTAATTTTATCCCCCACTTTAGGATTTTGAGGTAGATCATTTGAGTTTTTTTCACATGGGACCATATTGTATGTAATATTTTATAATCTACTTTTTTCTACTTATTAATATACAATGAATATTTTCCATATTCTCTAACATTATTTCTAATGAATACAAATTTTATTTTATGATTATGGCACAGTTACTCAAATCTCTCTTTTTTTGGCCATTATAAATAATATTTAATTGACCACCTTTGTAGTAAGCATTTTGGCAAATTCACAGTTATTTCCTAGAGTAAATAACTAGCATGAGGGTCACTCATATCCTTTTCATCATCTTTATTTTGTCTTCTAGTTTTATTAAGATATAATTGATATACAGCCCTATATAAGTTTAAGGGGTGTATAGAATAATGATTTGACTTAAATACATCATGAAATGATTACCACAATAAGTTTAGTGAACGTCCATCATTTCATATAGACATAAAATTAAAGAAATAGAAAAAAAATGTTTTTCCTTGTGATGAGAACTCAGGATTTACTCTCTTAACAACTTTCATATATAACAAACAGCAGTGTTGGTTGTATTTACCATGCTGTACATTACATCCCTACTACTTATTTGTCTTATAACTGGAAGTTTGTACCTTATGACTAACTTCATGCAATTCCTCCCTGCCCCACCCTCCCGCCTCTGGTAACTACAAACCCAATCTCTTTTTCTATGAGTTCGTTTGTTTTTGAAGTATAATTGGCCTACAGCACTATGTTAGTTTCTGGCACACAACATAGTGATTCGCTAATTCCATACATTTCAAATGCTCATCATGAAAAGTCTAGTTATCATCTGTCACCATACAAAGATACTAAATAATTATTGACTATATTCCCTACGCTTTACATTTCATACTTGTGACTTGTTTATTTTATAACTGGTAGTTTGTATCCCTTAATTTCCCTCACTTACTTCTCTCATCTTCCCAACTCCCCACCCCCACCCCCTGGGCAATCACCTGTTTGTTCTCTGTATCTATGATTTTGTTTCATTTTGTTATGTTTGTTCATCTGTTTTTGCTTTTTAGAGTCCACGTATAAGTGAAATCATACAATATTTGTCTTTCTCTGTATGACTTATTTCACTTAATACCCTCTAGGTCTACCGATGTTGTCACAAATGGCAAGATTTCATTCTTCTTTATGACTGAGTAATATTTTGTTGTGAGTGTGTATGTATATGTGTGTATATATATATATATTTTCAAATTTATTTATTTATTTTTGGCTGCGTTGGGTCTTCGTTGCTGTGTGCAGGCTTCCTCTAGTTGCGGCGAGCGGGAGCTCCTCTTTGTTGTGGTGCGCAGGCTTCTCATTGCGGTGGCTTCTCTTGTTGCGGAGCACGGGCTCTAGGCACGTGGGCTTCAGTAGTTGTGGCTCACGGGCTCTAGAGCACAGGCTCAGTAGTTGTGGCGCATGGGCTTAGTTGTTCTGAGGCATGTGGGATCTTCCCGGACCAGGGCTCGAACCCGTGTCCCCTGCATTGGCAGGTGGATTCTTAACCACTGCACCACCAGGGAAGTACCTATATGAGTATATATATACCACATCTTCTTTATCCATACATCTGTTGATGGGGACTTAGCTTTTGATCAACTTTAAACTGCTGCTTTCTGAGAGTAATTCCCAAGGACGCTTCATTTAGCAAATGTATAAAGACACACACACACAAAACAAGAATTGAACAAAGAAACAGTATATTTGCTTACTTTGCCCTTGGTGCCCATTTTCTTTGGGAAACTTGCCTTGGAAGTTTCTTTCTGATTTAAGAAGTTCTTCTTCTATCCAGGGTGCTCCATGTCCTGTGTAGAATTGTCTTTGAATAAATACCATTTCTGCTCTTCTATTCTCCAAGTATTTTCTCTCCTTTTTTGTTGCCATAATCTGCAACTTTGCCCATCTCTCTCCACATCATCATTTGTGGTGTCATATTTCAGCTGCAAACCCTCATTGCTTCCAACTGCTATTTGGGGATTTCTGTTTACTTGTTTTTTACTTTTTTTATTGCAAAATATAAGATAACAGAGAAAAGGTCATTAAACCTATTAGATAAATTAACAAATAATTATAAAGTGAAGAACATTTCCACTGACCCAGAATCCCTCCTATATCCATCCTTCTCTTTCACAATCCTAATAATAATTTCCTTGCATTTCTTTTATGATTTATGCTTCTCTACACAATATAGTTTAGTTTTAGTGATTAAAAGCTTTATACAAATGGAGTCATAGTGTATGTGTTCTTTCATGTCTTTTTTTCCTCTCAACTCTATTTTTGTGAGAGTCATCGACATTGCCTGTAGCTGTACTTTGTTTATTTTCATTACCATAGAGTATTCCATTGTATGAATTGACCACATTTTTTTTTCATCCATTTTCTGTTTTGTGATGAATCAGAATTGCATAAAAAGTCTTTTCATGTATCCTGTTGTACTTGTGCTTTTCCTTAGGGAAAATTCAGGGCTTATATGCAGCTAATATACCCTATTAAGGTGATGCCAATTGTTAAAATATTGAAATACTTCTGATCTTGTTGGTAAAAAGCCATAGTATTCTGTTATCTCCTCCAGACTTTAACTAATATTTTATTATTGAATATTTAGGTTGTTCTATTACACTTTTTAGAAGTACGATTTATACTCTGTTTCCACTTTCTCACTACCCACATTTCACTTCTTTACTTGTCTGGTTTCCATCTCTATCTTTTAATTGAAACTTTTTTGGAAAGTTGTTAGTGGCCTAATTTTTTAAAAAATGACCTTTAAAAAATTTCCATCTAGCATTTGATTTTCTAGGCTTTCTTATCATATTTTTATGATTTCTTTCCCTTTAATCCAAACTTTAGGCAGGAGTTTCCATTTGCTCCTGGACGTTTCTATTTTAATAGTGTTCACGTCCACAGAACAACCTCACCTTCCTTCACAGCTCCACACTCCTTTCTTGGACTTCCCTGTTTTGACACTAGCATCTCCATTCTTTTTTTATTGTTCTGAAACCTCCCTTTACCTTGCTTTCTGCATTGTTTACAAGCTTTGTGTATTCTACCTGCCATGTGCCTTTCATTTCCTTCCTTCTGTTTTTATTATTACACTGTAGGTAAGTGTAATCACCTTCTTACTACTTGCTAACACTCACAATAGCCTTTTTACTAATTTTCCTATTTGCAGAGCTCCCTCTGCCAGTCAGTGTTTCAAAATGTTGTTAGATTAGTATTCTTAACAGTTCTTATTGTATTATTCTCTTAGTCTAAAACCATTAAGAACTCTCTAACCCCTTCTGAGCTCACTCTGGCATTCAAGACCATTTATCTACAACCCAACCTGTGTTTCAAACCTTATCTTCCAGGTTTCCCTATTTGTGGTCTCATATCAACCTAAGATAGACCTTTCTCCAATGCACTGTGTGCCTTCCTGCCTCCATGCTTTATTTAAACTGTTTCCCCTGATTAGAACACCTACTGTTGCCAGTTCTGCCTACTAAACTAACATATTCTTAAGGTCCATTTCCTGATACCTATCCTGCCATTTCCAGCTCTTCTATCCAGGATGATCTTTTCCGTCTTTGAATCCCCACAGCACTCACTGTGTTCCCATCCCCTTACTCCTCACACATAGATAGCTACATGAAGCAAAACTTATTGTCTCATATCTATTATTTGTGTCCTTTATTGACACCCCTGCTCCAACCTCCAGCCTCCTTACAATAATGATTGTATTTATTTACATTTTGTATCCTGCAGAGAGCACTTCATAGTCCTGAAAGATACTAAGTGCTTAATAAATGATGATCAAATTGAGTATTTACCTTGGAAACAATACGCATTAATGTTCTTCTGAATGCTTGGTATATGCCTTTCTTTCTGCCTTTCTTTCTGTGCTGCGTTTTGATGAGCTTCTTTAAAGATAGGGACTGTCTTTTATTTTCTTTCATAAACAACCTGCTAAGAAGTGTTTTGAGAGGAAGCTGGAGAAGAGATTTCAGAATGGTGGAACCCTGGGCTTTTGAATGTGAGGGTGTCTCCTAATGCTAACAATAATGTCATGGATTCTTTCCATGAGAATGGCTTTACCTTTTCTGACTGTTGATTTTCAGGCTTCTTGTTGTTCTTAAAATTCCCAATGTTATATATGTTTAAAAGTATAATTTCCCACCCATTGAATTAGTATATACAGTATTTTAAATAATAATTCATTAATCTCAGTATAAATACCCAAACAACATATTTGGGACCCATGGTGGTTCAAACTGAATTCATTGTGTTTCTGCACAAACTAGATCATCTTTTTTTTTTTTTTTTTTCAACATTTATTTATTTATTTATTTATTTATGGCTGTGTTGGGTCTTCGTTTCTGTGCGAGGGCTTTCTCTAGTTGTGGCGAGCGGGGGCCGCTCTTCATCGCGGTGCGTGGGCCTTTCACTGTCGCGGCCTCTCTTGTTGCAGAGCACAGGCTCCAGACGCGCAGGCTCAGTAGTTGTGGCTCACAGGCCTAGTTGCTCCGCGGCATGTGGGATCTTCCCAGACCAGGGCTCGAACCCGTGTCCCCTGCATTGGCAGGCAGATTCTCAACCACTGCGCCACCAAGGAAGCCCTAGATCATCTTGTTTTTAACTGCATGTTTCCTTTATTTCCTATATCCAATTACACATTTCTTTGATTCTAAAGCACTTTTTTTACAAGTTAAAATCTCTGATATCAGTTGCTTCTTGCCGTCTTTGGGATATTATAGTTTAATTGGCAGTATTTTTCTTTCTTAGTGGTATATAAAATTATGGTGTATCATTTTTTTAATTGAAAAAAGTTTTTAAATTTATTTTATTTTATTTTTTATTTATTTTTGTCTGCGTTGTGTCTTGGTTGCTGCACACGGGCTTTCTCTAGTTGTGGCAAGCGGGCTTCTCATTGCGGTGGCTTCTCTTGTTGCGGAGCATGGGCTCTAGGCGTGTGGGCTTCAGTAGTTGTGGCTTGCGGGCTCTAGAGCGCAGGCTCAGTAGTTGTGGCGCACGGGCTTAGTTGCTCTGCAGCATGTGGGATCTTCCTGGACCAGGGCTTGAACCCATGTTCCCTGCATTGGCAGGTGGATTCCCAACCACTGTGCCACCCGGGAAGCCCCTATGGTGTATCTTAAAATTGATGGTGTCTTAGTTCTGATGAAATATGTTAGTTGTAAAAACATATAGATTGTAATTCCTTAAAATTTCCCTCATTTGTTTTTCTAGTCACATGACCACCATTGTAGTTCTTTTCTTCACTATTTCTTTTTTGGTTTTTTAAAAAATTGAGATAAATTCACTTAGCATAAAATTCACTATTTTGACCATTTTAAAGTGTACAGTTTAGTGACTGTTAAATATATTCACAATATTATGCAATCAGCACCAATGTTAATTTCAGAATATTTCTCTCACCCCAAAAAGAAACCCCATACTTCCCAATTTCTCCCTTTGCCTATCTTCTGGCAACCACTAATCCACTTTCTGTCTCTGTGGATTTGCCTATACTGGAAATTTTACTTAAATGGAATCATACAGTGTATGGCCTTTTATGTTTTCACTTATAACATTTTCAAGGTTCATCCATATTATAACATGCATCAGTACGTCATTCCTTTTTATTGCCAAGTAATATTATATTGCATGGATAGACCACAATTCGTTTATATTTTTTCAGTTAATGAATTTTTTTTTTCGCTTTTTGGCTATCATGAATAATGCTGCTGTGAATATTCATGTGCAAGTTTGTGTGTAGAAAACATATCTTTTCAATTCTTTTGAATATATAACTAGGAATGAAATTGCTAAATTGTGATAATTCTTTGTTTAACTTTTGAGGAACTGCCAAACTTTTCTACGTGGTTGTACCATTTTACTTTTTTACTAGCAATGTATGAGGCTTCCATTTTCTCTACTCTTCATCAACACTTGCTATTTTCCTTTTTTTGTTATTTCATTATAGCCATACTAGAAGGTGTGAAATGGTATTCCTCACTGTTTTTTTTTTTAAAGTAGAAAACTTTATTTTTTTAAAAAATTGTGCTATGTAAACTTTTCTGTAAATTAATTTGTCTTAATTACAGTTTCTCAACCTTAGAACAGCTGATATTTTAAACTGGATAAGTCTCTGCTGGAGGGGCTGTTCTGTGTATCGTAGGATGTTTGGCAGCATCCCTGGCCAGTCACACTCCCCCCTCCAGTGGTGACCATCAAAAGAGTCTCCAGGCATTGCCAGCTCTCCTCTGAGGGGTGAAATTATGCCTGGTTGAGTCCTCACTGTTTCTTAAATGGTATTTCTCTCATAACTTCCTCATTGCCCTTCTGGTCTCTTTTTTTCCAGAGTAGATTTCCAAAGGGAAGTTAAAGTCATATACTTTCCTATTCAAAAATCTTCAATGTTTCCATAACAAACCTGTCAAATTAGGTATGAATTTGTTATACTGGAACTCAAGGATTTTTAATCTATCTCTCCATACATTTTGCTTGCTAGTATTTCACTCCTTCACTACTGGTGTGTTAGGTTTCAACAAATCTGGAAAATTCAGCTGTCACTAAACTCTCTCTTATACTATCCTTTTACCTGCCTTTGTTAATTTTGTTTCCTATACCTCCACTTCCACAGGTGAAATTACTACTTTTCATTCAGGGCTCATCTCAGAAATCTTCCAAGTGAAGCCTCTCCTGATTCTTCCATCCTTCCATTATTTTCCTTCTTTTGAGCATCCAGAGAAATTATGTTTTTTACATCATCCATCTTATTCTGCCTTGTAATCTGAAACACTGAGTTCTTTTCTTGACTCTCCTCCTTACTCATCTTGTGTCCCTGCGGTGCCTTACAAACTATTTAAAAATTATTAACTAATTTGAATTTGAAATTATTCAAATATTCACAGATAGCAGATTAACTTTTTGAGGTATAGTGTGCTGTGTGGTACTGAAATGGAGCAGGACCCTATGGTGCTTGCCCCCCATGTCCTCTGCCTACCTTTTTCTGTGGAAAAGCTTTAGCCAAAGAATAAGTTTAATCAGAGAAGTGAGAAAATGCAGAAACAAAGAAAAACAGTCCAGCAAGACTAAATAATAATAGTTTAGTCATTAAGCATAGTTAAGGACATTTAGTTTCTCCTCAAGGGTTATAGGTAATGTTCTGAGCCATATCCTGTGAGCTGTCTTATCCATACTGAAACCTCCACCAGGTGGAAGACGTTAACTACATGATGACCAGACTGTAACCATGACATAAGCTGCCACAATCCTGAGAACTGGCCTCAAAGAAATGGGAACAAACCAACCCTGGAACTGAAGATTAACTGTACTTAAAACAATCAAGGTGATGCTGGTCAGACCACTGCTGACCAATTTCAAGATGATTGTCAGAGCTGGCTGTGCTGTTTCTGCAGGTAGCCCCCTCCCTCCATCTATAAAAGCTCTTGCCCACTGGTTGTCACTGGGGGTAGGCAGTTGGCCCCCCCTGCCCCCCGCCCCAGTTGCCAGGATCCAAACTAAAGCAAACTTTCCTTTCCATCAACCTTGCCTCTTTATTGGCTTTTGAGTGGCGAGCAGCTGGACCCCATTTCTGGTTACAGTACTGTGTACTTGGCTTATGCATTAGGGAAAAGAGAACCACCCTGTCTTCAATCTAATCAGAGAAACAGGACTGACATATGAAACCTATAGAAATATGTATCCATGAATATAATAATTTAAAACCTGGCTTGAAAGGGAGGAATCAAGACTTCCCTGGTGGCCCAGTGGTTAGGAATCCACTGGCCAATGCAGGAGACATGGGTTCCATCCCTGGTCTGGGAAGATCCCACATGTCGCGGGGCAGCTAAGCCCGTGCACCACAACTACTGAAGCCTGTGTGCTCTGGGGCCCACGTGACGCAATTACTGAGCCTGCATGCTGCAACTACTGAAGCCCACGTGCCTAGAGCCCGTGCTCCGCAAGAGAAGTCACCGCAATGAAAATCCCGTGGACCGCAACAAAGAGTAGCCCCCGCTCGCCGCAACTAGAGAAAATCTGCACACAGCAATGAAGGCCCAGCGCAGCCAAAAAAAAAAAGGGAGGACTCATGCTGATGAATTGGAAAAGCGGTGGGTGGAATAGAGCAGATTCCTGGAAGTTGAACTGAAACAATAAAGGACAGTATTATTTGGGAGAGCTGGAGCACAATAGAAAAAAGACAGTTTCTGCAGTAAATCTAGTAAATTAAATTGTTTCAAGTTTAGCAAATATCTTACTAGTTGATTTTAATTGTGTTCACCTGTGTTTCCAATGTCATCTGTTAAGTGGATTAGAAATTCAATGACCCATGTTGTTAAGAGACTTTTGTTTTCCCAGAGGGGTTTTACAGAGCAAGCAGGGCTGAGGTGATGATTTTATAAAGATAGTTTAATTTTATGCCAGTGAGAGATACTAAATTCAGATACTAAAGTAATAACAACCAAATGACAGAGCATTTGCTGGTGGTGAAAGCAGTTTTGCCATGAAAGGGTGACCTTGTCTGAGGGCAGTGAATCTGGCTAACAAGATGCGCATGTGTGGCTGATTCCCTCTGATTCTTTTCCCAAGGGGAGATTGGGACACTCCCCAGGAGGAATGGGGGAGCTCTCCCAGGCCCAGACCACTGTTGCTCTGCACTGCTGCAGTTTTTCTCGTAATGTTACAGTAAGGCTATTGAACAAAGAGAAAGATACTTCTAATCTGAGACGGTTTGGGTTAAGACAGTAGAGTTACTCTCTGAGGTCAATGTGTTTTTTGAAAGCATATTAACTGTTGCATTTTTTTCTTGATTGGGGGTAGGGGTGGTGGTGGGATAGAATAATTAGAAGGTAGTAAAAATTACTGAGAAAATAAGTGATTTGTGTATTTCTGGAGATGATTACTCTTACATTTTAAGTTTATGTGATTAATCTTTTTAAAGTATATTTTGGAATACAGATTAATATATTCATACAGCATGTCATAAACCTCTGGCCCTTGATTCTCTTAGTAATTTTAAAGTTCTAAAAAATAGGAACTTTCTTCGTCTAAGGATAAGATAGTTCTGAGAAAAGAGGCATAAAATTAAACTCATAGGTGACTGCACACTGTAATGCCAATTAGTTAATTTGTAATAGGAGATATACAGGGCCTGTCAGAAATGCATTCCTTGCTGATCAGTAGGTCCATTTATGAAACTCAAATTAGAATTCAGAGTTCAGACAAGTCAGTTGGCTTTTGAGAAATCAAAAGAAAGTTGGGTTATTTTGAGTAGACTAAGTGGGGTTTAAATTATTTAAGACATTTTTGGCAGAAAATGATAGAAATCTCTGACTCAAACTAGCTTCATAAGATCATTATGGCTTTAATCAGATTTCCAGGGGCAGGACTGGCTCTGGAGTTGGTTGACTTAGTGGTTCAGTGATGTTAGTAAGAACCCCGATTTTATCTTGTTCTCTGCTCTGCAGTCACTTGAATTCTTCAAGGGCTGTTTCTCCTTTTGATTACAATCCCTGATTGGTACTACATGCTTCCTTGTTCACATGAGATTGAGAGATGGGGAGAGGGAAGAAGGAAGAGGGAGAGAGAAGAAACTGGTTTGAATTTGATTACTAGATTTGCAGTTCCAGAAAAAAAAAAATGTCATCTCACCCAGGGTGAGGTAGTCCTGAAAAACAAACAAAGCCAGATAAAACCCATTTAAACTCATGGGCGATTGTAAGCTAATTAGGCCAACTCAAATCACATGCTCATTTCTAAGCCAATAACAATTGCAAGGGAAAATGTTAAAAACTGCTGTTAGGCTTAGTTTCATCATCTGGGAGAAGACTAATGTTGGGGAATCAAACAGTATCACAACCTGAATGAATGCTCTTTACTCTCTACTCTAGATATATATTTACTTAAAGAAAATTTAATGGCTTAAAGTCAAAACAATATCTCCCATGAATAGACATGGAAAAATATTGGCACCTTCTACTTTTATGGTTTTCCTCTTCCATGTGTATATATGTTTCATGTGTGTATCAATTACACATGCTTCTCTCTGTTAGCCAGTAGGTTGAATAACTGTGCTATGTCACCGTCATTGGTTCAACTCCTGTGGGTTAATTAGATTTTCTCTGTTCCAGGATTTTAGAGCAAATTGTGAAATTGCTAATGTTTGTCTCAAAGCATTACAAAGAGGATTGGATGAGAAAATATTAATAGATCAAAGTAAATATATTACGGCTAATGAGAAAAAAGATGGGTTTGCCTTGGTGCATATCACCTTACACAGATAAAGGGTTGCTTGAAGTGTACTTTACTTTGTATTGCAAAGGCTATAGAATTATTTGGGAGTGTTTGGTTGCAGTATCTCACTTGAGCTGGCTTTTGGCCAGAGATTTATTTATAAATATACAGGGACGTATCATGGAATCCCAAAGCAGAGGCAAATTGGCCTCAGGAAGGAACTGGAGCTAGGCACTAGACCTCCACAAGAACTTCTCCATTTCTCTTCTCTGCTTCTTTCTGTGCATCTTCATTTCTCTTGCTGCAGGCTGGCTTTCTTTTGATTGCTGTTCATTTGGTTGAAATTATGATTACTATTTCCCCAGGTCACATATTCCTAGGCCAGAAAGAGCCTGAATCAACACAATTTCTTTGGTCTAGATTCTCAATTTCCAGGGAGTTTTGTGACCACACCTGGTCCCATCAACAAAGATGACTCCTAGGATCTTAGAAATTTAAGGAAGAGGCAGAACCTAGTGAAGAGATGAACTAGATACATAATCTCATAGATGTTCATTCTTTTAAGTTGACCTATAGTAAATTGCTCAAATAATTTTCATTCCTGTATTTACATGGGGATAGGATTTCCCTTTCTATCACAAAATCAATGACTTAATTTTCTGTGTAGGGGTAAAGTACTGGACTAAGAGTCAGGAGACCTTGGATCAAGTCCTGACTCAACCATTTTTTATGTACTCTTGAGCAAAAATTGTTACCCATGTGCCTAGATTTCATCATCTTTAAAGTGAAAGACTTGAACTAGATCTTGTCTTTTAAATATCCCTTCCAGTTCTAAAGCCGGGTAATTTAAGAAACTATGTTGGAGGAAGAAATGTTTCATCTGGTAGAACCAGCAAAGTGAAATCCCAGATTCTTGGGTTGATACTACAAGAATCCTTACTTTCTGACCTTTTGTTATTTCAACAATTTGAAGCTGGAAAGAACATTTACATATTATAATATAGTTAACATATCCAACTACGGAGTTGTTTTCATTTGAATTTTTCTGCTCTTGGCATATTTTTAAACTTTAGACATTTATTTCGTTCCTTTTATAATTTCATTTTGAAATCCCAAAATGTATACCACTAGTGTCTCTAATTAGAAATTTTTCTTTTTACGCTCCTTGGTTTTTCTTTGTTGTTGTCTATTATGGAGTTAGTTTCATCTGTAGCTTATAAATTGATATCTTAGTACTGGTTTCTGAATCCCGAGCCTTGCATGGAGCTCATAAACCAGTCCTAACCAATCAATTTAGAAATCCCAGTATGGGACAGGCATCCAGTAGGAACCACCTCTGCAAGGCCTGGGTTAATTAGTAAGGGTAACTGTAAAACAGAAGTTTGATACCTAATCTACTTTTTACAGATTATTACAGAACTCTCAATGGTTCTATAAAGCACTGTGATTATATGTAATTGCTGCTTTAGTTATATCCTCTAAGTCTTGAGGAGGGAGCTCTTAATGAAATTTTGCTTAAGGTCACAAAATTTCTAGTAATGCCATTGATTCTTTTATTTTTTTTTTTAAACCTTGTTCTTTTAAAAAACATTTTTAAGTTACAGAGAAGTACCAAGGCCATAAAAGTCAAGGAAAGATGAAGGAGTTAAAAGACTAAAGAGACATGATAACTAAATGCAACTTGTGATTCTGAATTGGATCCTTTTGCTCTAAGGACATTATTGGGAAAGTTAAGAAACTCAAATAGAAATAGAAAACAAACTTACTGTTACCAAGGGAGAAAGGGTGGAGGGATAGATTGGGAGATTGGGATTGACATATACACACTGCTATATATAAAACAGATAACTAATAAGGACCTACTGTATAGCACAGGGAACTCTACTCAGTACTCTGTAATGACCTATACCGGAAAAGAATCTAAAAAAGAGTGGATATATGTATATGTAAATGTATAACTGATTCACTTTGCTCTACAGCAGAAACTAACACAAAATTGTAAATCAACTATACTCCAATAAAAATCAATTTAAAAAAAGAAATTAAAATAGGTCTGAGGATTAAATGGTCATAGAATATCAATATTAATTTCCTGATTTTTATGTTTTTTACTGTAAGAATGTGTACAAAATATGCATTAAAGTATTTGGGGATTGTGGGATATTATATTGTCAACTTATTCTTGAATAGTTCAGAAAGATAAATTCTTTGTCCTGTACCTGCTACTTTTTTGTAAGTTGGGATTGTTTCAAAATAGAAAAATTTATTTGAAGTATAAGAAAAAAACTACAGTCCATATTCTGCTTTTAACCATTTTCCAATAATGCCCTTTATGGCATGTTTTCCCCTATGAGTGCAAAAATCCAGCCCAGGATCATGTATTGCATTTAGTTGCTATATCTCATTTGTCTCCTTTAATTGTGAACAGTTTCTTAGGCTTTATCTTTCATGACATTAACTTTTTTGAAGAACAACATGCCATTAATTCTTGTCTTAACGTCTCTTTAAATATTGAATTTAAGCCCAACAAACTTTATGTTCTTTCATGTTTTTTTAAAAACTAAGAATATTTTGATGATTCAATGAAAACATACAAGTCATTTTCTTGGGATGCTTTCACTTTCTAATAACCTTCAGTTGCAATTGACTCCTATTAAAGAAAAAATTATTCATGACCCTAATTAAAGATGGTAACGAAGACTATTCAAGAGGTACTGCTGCAATGGAGGTTTTGCAATGGGGAGAGAGATCTGGCTCAACTCTGAATACAGCAAGGACGTGGAGATTTATAGTCAAGGAACAGGCTGGGAGTCAGTGGAAGGAAGTTTACTAAGGAAACATTAAGACAAGGGTGATTCTTGCTAGACCAATTCAGTAGATTCTTGTTGGAGGCATGCTAGGGTGGTAAGGTGTAAAGGGTGAGGGTTGAGGACTTTGATCAGATATTGAGGGTGGAGGAGTTTTGCTAAACTGACCCAGCAGGTTTATTGCTAAAACTGGACTAAGCAGGCTAAGGACAGAACCCAAGGTCAGAGCCTAGTCAGAAGAGGGCTCAGAACAGCCTGACTCAAGTTCAGTCAAGCAGAGAGTCTTTATCACTCCTTGTTAAGGAATCATGACTTCTTGCTTCAGATGCAGTTTCCTTAGATGCATTTATATACATTATTTAGGCAAATACATACTTATATAACAGAAAGAAAAAGTGTTATTTTATTGTTACAGACTTTGTTTTAAGGTCTATTTTGTCTGATATGAGTATTGCTACCCCAGCTTTCTTGTCATTTCCATTTGCATGAAATATCTTTTTTCCATCTCCTCAATTTAGTCTCTATGTGTATTTAGCTCTGAAGTGAGTCTCTTGTAAGCAGCATATAGATGGATCTTGTTTTTTTTAATCCAATCAGCCACCCTAGGTGTTTTTTTAAAATTTTATTTTATTTATTTTTTTATACAGCAGGTTCTTATTAGTCATCCATTTTATACACATCCGTGTATAACCCTTGGTTGTTTTGATTGGAGCATTTAGTCCTTTGACATTTAAAGTGATGATTGATAGGTATGTACTTATCGCCATTTTGTTACTTGTTTTCTGTTGTTTTTGTAGTTCTTCTCTGTTCTTTTAGTTTCTTCCCTTGTGGGTTGATGATTTTCTTTAGTGATATGCTTGTGTTCCTTTCTCTCTGCTTTTTATGTATCTGTTGTAGCTTTTTGATTTGTGGTCACCATGGGGTTTATATATGTTGACGTATAACTTTATCTACTTGTTTTAAACTGGTAGTCATTTAAGTTCAAACATATTCTAAAAGAGCTGCATTCTTTTACTCCTGTCTCCCATGTTTTGTGTTTTTGATGTCATATTTCACATCTTCATGTTTATCCCTTCACTGTTTATTCTAGTTATAGTTGATTTTACAGTTTTTTGTCTTTTTATCTTTGTACTAGCTTATTTAAGCGGTTGATCCATAGTCTTTACTATATATTTGCATTTACTAGTGGGATTTTTTTTCCTTTCCTAGGGATTCTTACTTCTTGATTGCTGTAGCTTTTCCTTTTCTACTTAGAGAAGACTTTTTAACATTTCTTTTAGGGTAGGTTTAGTATTGATGAACTCTTAGTTTTTGCTTGTCTGAGAAGTTCTTTATCTAAATGATAATCTTGCTTGGTAGAGTATCCTAGGTTGCAGATTTTTCCCTTTTAGCATTTTAAATATATCATGCAGCACTTTAAATATATCATGCCACTCCCTTCTGTCCTACAAAGTTTCTGCAGAGAAATCAGCTGATAACCTTATCGGGATTCTCTTGCATATGACTCTTTGTTTTTCTCTTGCTGCCTTTAGAATCCTCTCTTTATCTCTAACTTTTTCCATTTTAATTATGATATGTCTTGGTGTGGGTCTTTTTGGGTTCATCTCGTTTGGGATTATCTGTGCTTTGTGTACCTGGATATCTGTTTCCTTCTTCATGTTTGGGAAGTTTTCAGTCATAATTTCATCAACTATATTTTCTACCTTTTTCTCTTTCTTCTCATTCCAGAACCCCTATAATGCAAATGCTGGTACACTTGATGTTGTCCCAGAGGTCCCTTAAACTGTTCTCATTAAAATTTTTGTTTGTTTGTTTTTTGCTGTTCTGATTAGGTGATTTTCATTATTCTGTCTTCCAGATCACTTATACATTCTTCTGTATCATCTAGTTTGCTGTTAATTCCTAGTTATTTCAGTTATTGTATTCAGTTATGACTGGTTCTTTATATATTTTCTAGTTCCTTGTTAAAATTCTCATTATGTTCATTGATTCTTTTCCTTAATTCAGTTAGCATTCTTATTACAAATGCTTTGAACTCTTTATCTGGTAAATTATTTCTGTTTCATTAGTTGCTTTTTCAGGGGTTTTCTCTTGTTCTTTCATTTGAAATAAATTCCTCTGTCTTTTCATTTTGCTTAACTTTCTTGTCTCTATGATATTGTGTGAAACAGTTACCTATTCTGGTCTTGAAGGGGTGTGCTTGTGTGGGAACATCCCTATACAGTCTGTGTGTGCCCAGTGGCTTTGGGGGGAGAGCTGTATCTGACATGAGCATGAGTCATATCTTCCCCCAGGGTGTGCTGGCAGCTATCACCTTGGTAGGAGGTGGGGCTGGAGATAGAAGGGCTAGTGCCAGAGCCAGGTGTGAGCTGGGGCTTCTCTACTGCTCAGTGGCCAACAGGACTTTTTTGGGAGTGGGGTCAGGTCCTTAGTTGCTGGAGCAAAAGCTCTAAGGGTCGGATCTGAGCTGGTTCCAATCCCTCTCATTGTGTGCTTTCCCCCCTCCCAGTGCCTGCACCCTCGCCCCAGAGGGGAGCAGTGCTTGAGCAAGAGAGGCTGGTGTGGACGTTCAGCAAGGGTCAGGGAATGGGCTGTGGCCGTCCTGGACCCAGTCAGAGTTCTAGATCTGTTGCTTCCATGGCGCCAGCAATGACCACCCTCACCCTGTTACGATGCCATGTTGGGTCCGAGTCGGCTCCATCCTTCACAACTGTGCACTCCCCTTGGTTCCATCAGCCCTTGTGCTAGTGTGGAGCTGTGCCACGGAACAAGAGGGCCTGGAGCGGACACTTGGCTCAGGCTGGGGCTCAGGCTGGGGCGCGTGCTGGAGCAGTTGTAGGGAACTTGTCAGAGTCCCAGACAATCTCATTTTGCTTCCTCTACCTTGTTTCAGGAGTGAGCAAGTGTGTGTGCACGTTCTTCATGAGCAGAGTGTAGGTTTCTTACAGCTCCACTGTCCATCCCACTGGTTTTCAAACCAGCTAAGGGGACTTGCCCCCCCGAGCTGGGGTGCCCAATATGTGGCTTGCACTGCTCGCTCCACAGGGAGGATCTCTGAACCCATGTAATCCTCCTCCTCTTCTGTGTCCCCTCCTAGATGTGCAGGTCCTGACCTGACCACTTCTCTTCCCTTCCTACCTGATTCTGTGTGGGTCTTTCGTACAGCCTTGGCTGTACAAGAGTCTGTTCGCCAGTCTCCAGTTTGTTTTCAATGAGAATTGCTCCACATGTAGATGTATTTTTGATGTGTTTTTCAGGGACAGTGAGCTCCATGTCCTCCTACTCTTCCATGTTGATCCCTCTCCTGAAAAAGTGTTATTTTAGAATCTGGCTACAGTTTGTGACAATTGGCCAAGGGAAAATGAAAGTTTCAGATTGGTACGGGGAAAATGCCTTAATGGTGTGGGTGGTAACGTAGGGCAAGGGTTCTGGTTAGAGCTTAGGTGGAAGAGGTATAGACAAATAAGAATTATATTAGTGTAAGTAATAAAATAGGAGGAATTTTGGGTCTTTTTTTTTTTCTTTTTTTTTTTTTTTGGGTCTTTCGCTTGTGGGTGGGTACAACGTACAACAGAAGTACCAGTTCTTGGAGAAAGTGTGTAGAGAAGGGCAAGAATCGGCTTGTATGAGATATGAGTGAGAAAAGAGACAGCTCATGTAAAAATTCCATGAGTGGGGATGGCCAGAGGACATGAGGGCAGCAGAGCCTAACATTAAATTTAATGTTGTCTGTTCATGTCACACTGTACTATAATCTATCTTTCCTAAATCATCAGCAAAGTCTGCTATCTACTAGGGCTTTGTGTTGGTAGTGCTTTGGGAACTACAGGAAGAGGGAAAGTGCAGCATATAGTGAAGTAGCCCCGATAGCAGTAGCTCCAGGAAGACAACTGACCAGTGGGATGATTCAAAAACAATTCAGCAGGAGCAGGAATTCAGACCATATATGCATGTTAGCTCCTGGGGATGCTCAGAAAACATGGAGGGAGTATGTACTTCAGTAATTGTCATGGGGACCCCAGCCATTTTTTTGGAGGAGGGATAGTGAATGAAAGGTGGGGACACACATGCACGACAAATATCTGGATTACACAGATAAAATCCGAGGTTTCTTTTTCTACCAAAGAAGTCTTGTTTTTATTTTAAGTTAAATCTTGTCATGATTTTAAGCAATATAAACGAGGCAGTGCTCCATGGGTTCTGCTGTTTGCTAGAGTTCTCTTTCTGTTTTGTTAATACAGTTTCATTTATTATCAAAATATTTTCAGAGCGGTTAAGAAAATGTGAAGAAATGGAAAATATTTCTAAAGAGCCAAAGGGAAAGCTCTTTATGAAAGTTTCTTTAGAGAGGCCCTTTAACTCCTGTCCTCACTTCCTGCAATCCCAGGTCTGCATCTGTCTCCTTTTGTGCCCTCCTCAAATATTTACAATATACAAGTACCTTTGAAAAACCCCACTCCAGAGGTCTTACTCCTGGTTCTACTCTTCTTTTAAAAAATCATCAGGGAGAAAGGATTGTCTCCATGCTGTCTTCTGTGTTTTACATCAGCCCTTTCTCTTTGGCCATGGAGACCAATGGTAGGCAGTTTTCTCTAGTAATGTTCAAAGTATAAGGAGAACATTAGAATAACTTGCCTGTGATGGACTTACTGACTGTCCCATTGTCTACTGCTGTAAACCAGAGCAATTTTCTTCATATTTTCAGTTAAAAGCATTTGTAGGATTTAGACTCTTCTGTTTCACTTATTTTCATTTTTTAAAAAGTAACAAACACATACATAACGGTAAAAATTTAAACTGTACAAGTGAAAACCGACATCTTGGTCTCCAGTCTTCCTTACCCCACCCTAGACACAATTACTCTTGTCAGTATCTTTCAGAGATATCTTTCAGAGATATAACTCCTTTAAAAATACAAAAGCTGCATATTATTTACTCTGTCATAGGCCTTGCTTTTTTACTTAACAATAGATTCTGGAGATTTCTCATTTTAGTACATGTAGCATTCTATCATTTTGTTTAATAGTTACATAGTATTCTGTTGTATAAATATATCATAATTTATTTAACCAGTCCCCTGAATACCGATAGACATTTAGGTTGTTTCCTGTTTTTATGATTGTTTTCTCCCTGACATGAAAAACAACAATGAAATGAATATTTTGGGCACACATGGGCTGTGTTAGGCAGAATTTCTAAAATGGCTCCCCAAAGATGTCCTATCCTAGTCCCCAGAAACTGAATATGTCAAGTTATCATGCCTGTGAATGCGTTACATGGAAAGAAGAGGTGCTTTGCAGATGTAATTACGGTTACTAATCAATTAACATTAAAATAGGAGATTATCTTGGATTATTTAGGTGGACCAAAAGTTCATGAAAGAAGCCCTTGAAAGGAGACAAGAGGAAAGCAGATGAGAAAGATATAGTGATTCAAAGGACAGGAAGGATTTGATGTGTCACTGCTGCTTTGAAGCTGGAAGGGGGTGAAGGAGCCCCATGAGAAGAAATGTGAGCAGCTTCAAGGAGCTAAGGGCAGCAGCCCCAGCTGACAGCCCATCAGCTGAGGATGAGAACTCCAGTCCTACAACCTCAAGGGTTGTAAGCCCTATATATTATCATACTTTTAAGTCTTTGCTAATCTCTTAGGTAAACGGTGTTTTTCCACTATATTTTTAAAAATTTTTATTTTATTGAAGTATAGTTGATTTACAATGTTATGTTAATTTCTACTGTACAGCAAAGTGATTCATTTACACACACACACACACACACACACACACACACATATATATATATATATATATATACATTCTTTCTCATATTCTTTTCCACTATGGTTTATCACGGGATATTGAATATAGTTCGGTGTGCTATATAATAGGACCTTGTTATTTATCCATTCTATGTATAATAGTTTGCATCTGCTAATCCCAAACTCCCAATCCATCCCTCCCCCGCTTATTTATTTAACATTTGAGGGTTTGAGGTTGGGCATCTTCTCACATGCTTAAAAGCATTTGTGTGTGTGTGTATATATCTGTATCTATCTCTCTATATATTTCCCTCCAAACTAGATATGTATTTTCTTTGCCAATTTTTGTAAATTGCTTTTAAATTGCTTTTAAAGAATTCTTTATATATTGAGGAAATTTGCCTATTGTCATATTGTTTTGTTGATTTTTGGGGGGATATTTTTTATATATGGAATTTTAAAAAACTTTCAAATTTATCTATATGTCTATATGTTATTTTACATCTTATGGATTTTTGTATTGGTTAAAATTTCCTTTCCTTCTCCTTTCCTTCCTTTCCTTCCATTCCTACAATGTTCTCTTATGGTACTTTATAGCACTTCTGTGATTTCACTTTTCACATTTAATTCTTGGATTCATATAGCATTTTTTTTTTGTATAAAGAATGCAATAGCAACTCAACTTACCTTTTTTCCCCAGATAACTATCCAGTTGTTTCAACATCATATATTGAATAATCAATGTTTCCCCCTCAAATTTGAAAGGTAAACCTAATCCTATAGTACATTCCTGTATATATTTGGTCCAGTTCTGGACTCCTTCTCTATTTGGTTCCACTAATGTGTTCAACTATTTATCATATGCTTCATTTAAATAATTGTTCAACAGTTTCCCTTGGTTGACCTTTTTCTGGGAAATTTTTGTCTCGTTTGCACTTTCAGGTTCAGTTTCAGTGCATTCTATTTTTTGTTCTTATTAATATCAAATATAAATGCAAAGAATACATTTACTATTTTTGTGTAACTTATAAATAATTATCCCTCCTTTTCTAAGAAATGGGCAACATTTTACCTTTTATTTCACTTAATCTTAACATATTTAAGGGATGCTTTTTTAATTTCCTGAGGTGAGTTCTAAGTCGCTACTATTTCCTAACTGCAGGTGCCAATTCATACCTGTTTTCACTGTGCTCACTCCTTCTCCCACACTCTCGACTATTCCAGCCCCTTCATGGCCCACCATGATAGGATAATGATGGTGGTGAAGGGTTTTATCCTTCAACATTTTCATCTCTGTACCACAGAGCCCCGTGGCCATGATCTTTATGGGAGGCAAAAGTAATATAGTTTTCTCTGTCTCAGATAAACGTGTTCTAGAATTGTTAATGTTTTAAACCTTTTTGCTAGTTTGATATGCTGCATTAATATTAATGCATTCATTTCTTAGTTTTAATTCAGACAAGGGTCAGTAATTTGTTTAAAGCAATGCAGTGTTTTTCATTAGCTACTTTTGGAATCAAAATGATGGTTTTAAAACTTACTGGAGAGGGCAGGATGGGTTTAGAAGAGATGGTTGTAAAACCACAATGTGACATCAAAGGTCTGACTTTGTGCTTCATTGGAGCTTGTGGGTGGGAGTGTGGAGGAGAAGGAACAATTATAGAAATGAAGGAATTGGAACACAGGAAGGAAAAGGATAATGTCTCCTGTTATAACTGAGGCCTTAATTTATTTCACATTAGGGCTTTATAGTTGTGTTATTGGTACAAGTCATAGTCCCATTTTTTGTTGTAAATCAGCCAGACAGTTTAAAGTGGAGACTCTCAAAGCAGTGGTTAAGAAAGAGTTCAAAGCTGGAATCCTGGCTCTGTCCCCACCCCTCCTTCTTAGCTGTGTGACCTGGGGGTAAATTATCCTTCCAAGTCTCAGTTTCTTCATCTCTAAAATGGGCACGGGTTCGGCACACATGTGCACGCACACACATACAGAACTAAGTCAAGAATTGAAATCTATTGAAATTTGCCCATGTAAAAGGGGGATTATTGGAAGAATACCATAAAGTTGCTTGTAACGTTATTGTAGGAAGTGCAATCAGACCTAATGGATCTAGAAATCCATCAAGCAGCCTTTGTCTTCATCTCTCTACTTTGATTCATTGTGTGCATAGCTGCATTTTCCTATTATTCTTTGCAGACAGGCTTTCTCTTATTCGTCACGATCACATGGTTAAAATGGCTATCAGCCCTGAGCCCCTCCAGCCTCTCCGGTTTCCACCATCCCCTGCCTTGCTCAGTCTCTCTGTATCTTGTTCAAATGCACGGATGAGAGATTCAGATTTGTAGCTTATCAGATAATGGTTGGAGATGTCTTTGAGTTAGTGTCCAAATCTCGTTGTATGAGTTGTGAGTCTGTGGGTGGAGAGTGGATGGGGATAGCCAAATGGACTCTGTGCACTCAGCAGGGGATATGGACCAGAGAAGACTCTCTGAAAAGAAGGCATGGATTGCAAGGCAAGGTAACTGTGCAAGAAAATGACTCTCTGCAGTCCATTAATAAACAGTACTTACTCATCATTGTTAAAATTAAATAATGACAATTTAAAAAACCTGAACGAGAAGTCAGGTGAACTACCTTCTGGGCTGGTAGCCTCGTATTAGAATCACCTGGGGGAGATTTCAAAACTCTCATGACCAGACTGCACTCCACACCAATTAAATCACAAATTCAAAATGTCGGAGGATGGGACTCAGTTTTCAGCATTTTTTCAAAGCTCCCGGGTGATTCCAAATGTATAAGCAAGGTTGAGAAAAACTGTTGAAGTCTGTGTTCTTACTTAGCCGTTTGAACAGTCACTGCACCTTATTGGATTTCAATCTTCTCATCTGTAAAATAACAGGTATCCCTAAGTCCCTTCCAGCTCTAACCTGAATTCCAAGGCTTCAGACTTGATTTATCTATAATCAAACAAACTTTCATACAACATACAGTCAGCCTTCCTTATCCGTGGGTTCTGCATGCACGGATTCAACCAGCAAGGGACTGAAATTATTTTTAAAAATTCCAGAAAGTCCCCAAAAGCAAAACTTGAATTTGCTGCATGCTGGCAATTATTTACATCTCATTTACATTGTATTTACAACAATTTACATAGCATTTATCTTGTATTAGCTATTTTAAGTAACCTAGAGATGATTTAAAGTATATGGGAGAATGTGTGTAGGTTATATGCAAATACCACAGCATTTTATATAAGGGACTTGAGCATCCTAGGATTTTGGTATGGAGTGGGAGTGGTCTTGGTACCAAGCCCCTGCAGATACAGAGGGAGGACTGTATTTCAAGATAACTTAAATATCATGAGGAATATCATAAAGAAATTTGAAAGTACAGATTAAAATATGGTTTGTGGGTAGAAACTTCTTTTTAATTAGTAAATATTAATAGTTATAAATAGGTATCCTTTGGGTATGTAGCCTATGCCATACCTCCCTAAACTTTTCTCTGGCTAGATTTAAAGACGGATGGAAATTTTTATTAAAAAAGAAATAGGAGAGTGTATAGTTTTCTTTTTGAATTGAACATTGTGAAAATAATGTATAACTTACAGTGAACAGCTCTGAATTTTGGTGTGGAAATGTGGATTTTTTTTTTTTTTTACCTTTATGCGAACTTTATGTGAACTTCCTTTGCCTTTGGTGGAGCCACTTCTACCTTCTCAATGGAAAATGGTCCAGCAGGCTTCCAGAGTATGGCTGCTCTGCACCTGATAACCTGGGAAAAAGCATGCGGGGGCAGAAAAGGAAACTCCTTAGGCTTGGGAGTTGGAGAAATCCTGTATTAATGATTATTCGAAGGTTGAATCCAATTCTTCTGCACTCAAGCCAAAAAAAAAAAAAGAAACCATCGCTTAAATATACACTGAATGTAACCTCTTGAACCTCAATTCAACTTTTCTTGTATATCAGTTTCTGTATTCAAATTAGTCTTGCAATTCTAACTATATTTACATAATGCTATGCAACCAAGAGGATAGATGTCATACTTTTGATCTTACCATGAATGAAGTTGTCCAGTTTCAGGGTAGAAATGACTTTGCAGTGTAGGAGTTATTTGTGATCTTAGGTATGGGAGAGAATCAGTTTTGGGGTGGAAGTAGGGATGGAGACCATCTAGTTGTGGCAATTCATCAAATGGTGGTGGTCACTGGCAGATTGAGATTGACGAGGTTGTTGGTGGTAAGGTAGTTCTTAGGGGTTCTGATTTCAGCCCACCACTGTTCTCATTATAAATTCTCTTCTTATTTGGTCTCACCTATTTTTATAGATTCAGCTACTACCTTTATGTAGATGACGTTCACAATCTGTATCTATGGATAGACTTGTCCCTAAGCTTTAGATTCTATTCATCAGCTACTTGAATGTCCTACAGGTACCTCAAACTCCACATGGTAAAACATATACACACCATTATTTCTTTCTTCTGCCACCCCCCTCCCCCTGCCCAGTGGTGGACATAACACACAATCTGTTCTTTACTCTTTACTTTATTCTCTGTTTCAGTGAGTGGCCATGTAACCTACTCACTCATCCAAGGAAGAAACCTGGGAAGTAGCCTTAATTTTTCTCTTTCCCTCAGTCTCCACAATCTAAAAGTTTCTGTAATCTGTCCCTTCTTCTCCATTCCTGCTGCTACTGTGTGGTCCTGTCCTCATTACCTTTCACCTGGCTTGGATTCATCACCTTCAAGTCCATCTTCTATAGAATTGCTATCTCAACTATAATTCTGATCATGCTCTTTCCCTACCTAAAAATGATATTGCCACCAATTGTTTGTCAGAATCTGTCGACATGGTCTACAAGGCTCTCCATGATCTTCCTGTCAGTCTCTCCAACCTTATTTCTGGTCACTTCCAGGCACAAAAAATATTCTGGAGATTCTCCTCATGTTATTTCATCTGCCTGTACAATTGTCTCCTCCCTGGTGAATTCTTACATCTGTAAGTTTCCTCTTAGATGTCACCTTCTCTGTGAAGCCAGGCCAAGTTAGGAGCACTTTCTCTCTCTTTTTTTATTACTCTTGCACACTCTTATAATTACTGTGTCTCTCTGTAAGATCCTTGAAGGAGGGGGTATATCTTTGACTCTGGAAAGTTTGATATAGGGTTTGATATATTGCCTATTAAAGGACTGAAAAAACTGAGGAAAGGCAAAGCACATAAAGGGAATAAAAGAAAAGGGGAAGGAGAAGGAGAGGTATTAAGATTAAGACTGTCTCCCACTTTAGGAGTATAGAAACTAGTTGGGCAATGAGGTGTTGGTAAATAGACAAGCGCACAGATTGACACAATTATGATATGACATAAAGAAGACTATACTTACTTTCCCTGTAGTACTCATGCTGACTTTCTCCGTGTTCTTCTGGCCACAGATGAATGTATTGAGAAAGGGAGATTCTGGTTACAACTTTCAAAGTCCAAGAGAGTAGACATCACTGTTTGATTAAGAGGCTGGGTCCTGAGCTTTTTGTATAATCAGGAAGTTAACACACACGATGCTTGGAAACTCAGATTTTCCTGTTCCTTGAGGGCGGTTCCTAAGTATGATATGAAATAGACTTAGCTCAGTGAAAACGCACAAAAGGTGAATTTGTGCAAACTTTGTTTTCTTCTCTCAATCATGAAGTTCCCCTCTGAGTATCCACTCTCTTGAATTTTAAATTTGGTCTTTTAAATGTCCAAGTTTAAAATTTCTCATAGCATGTACAGAATTGTGTCTATGTTGTTTTTCAAATGCAGATATGATCTCTGTAACTCTAAACTTGAGTAATCCATTTGCTTTTCCAAGCATTTGTTCCATTTTTGAGGAATTAGGATGTTACTAGACAGTTTTATCTAGTAGTTTAGCATAAGCTCCTCACCTCTTGGTATGCTGAGCTGGTCACTCAGAGAAATTGAAACCAATTTCTGTAAGAAGTCTAACAATCAGGATTTGGATTTGGGCAAATCTCTGTATGTGGATTAAGAGAGTCTTGACCAGGACCCTGATGAACATGGAGACAAGGAAATACATTCCCAATGAAAGGCAACACCAGTGGGAAAGTTTTAGCTAGAGGGGAAGAGACGAAGATTTAAATGTTCTTTCTGTGTCATGATATGAGCATATGATTTTTCTTCCTTAGCCTGTGGATTATGGTGGATTATATCGACTAATTTTAAAATGTTGAACCAGCTTTACATACCTGGAACACATTCTACTTGGTGTACTAGTTTTCTTTCTTTGCACTGTCTCTGCCTGATTTTGGTTTCATGGTAGTACTAATTTCATAAAATTATTTCCTCCTCTTCTATTTTCTGTGAGAGATTGTGTAGAATTGGTGTTAATTCTTTAAATGTTTGGGTGAATTCTTCAGTGAAACCATCGGGGTCTACAGATTTCTATTTTGAGATGTTTAAAATTTTAAATTGTGAAGTCAATTACCTTCATATTTGTGGGGCTATGTAAGTGATCTATTTCGTATTTGGTGAGTTGTGGTAGTTTGCGGTTTTTGAGCAATTACTCCATTTTATCTAAGTTGTCAAATTTATGTGTGTAGAGTTGTTAATAGTATTCTCTTATTACTCTTTTGATGTTTACAGTGTCAGTAGTTATGTACTCTCTATTATTCCTGCTGATTGGTAATTTGTATGTTCTTTCTGTTTTTCTTTGTCAGTCTTGCCAGAGGTTTGTTAATTTTATTGATCTTTTCACAGAACAAGCTCTGTTTCATTGATTTTTCTCTATTTTTTTCTTTTCAATTTTGCCGATTTTTGCTATTAACTTACTTTGTTCTTTCTGTTTGTTTTTAGTTTATTTTGCTCTTTTATTTCTGGGATCATGAAGTGTGAATGTGGATTATTGATTTGCAGTTTTTCCTCTTTTTCAATGTAAGCATTTGGTGCCATATATCAGATTCAGTGCAGCTTTAGCTGTGTCACACAAATTTTGGTATGTTTTTCATTTTCATTCAGTTATACGTATTTTTAAAACTTTCCCTTGAATCTTCTTCTTTGGCCTACAGATTATTTAGAAGTGTGTTGTTTAGCTTACAAGTGCTTAGAGATTTTCCTTTTATTTCTGTTATTGATGTTTATGATTTCTGTTATTGATTTCTAGTTCAGTTCCATTGTGATCAGATAACAAACTGTATGATTTCAGTTCTTTTACCTTTGTTGAGATTTGCTTAATGGCCCAGGATATGATCTATCTTGGAATATGTTTCATAGGCACTTGAAATGAATGTGTATTCTGCTGCTTTTGGGTGGAATGTTCAATAAATGTCTCTTAGGTTCAATTAATTGATGGTGTTATGAGTTCTTCTATACCTTTGCCTTCTTTCTAATTTGTCTATCAATTTTTCAGACAAGGATTTTGAAGTCTTTAACTAAAATTGTTCATTTGTCTACTTTTCCTTTCAGTTCTATCAGCTTTTGCCTCACAAATTTGTAGCTCTGGGTGCATACACATTTAGGATTGCTGTTTCCTCTTGGTGGATTGCCCTTTTATCATTATATAATATTCTGCTCTGCCTCTGATAATTTTATTTTCTCTGAAGCCCACTTTATCTGATATTAATATAGTCACTCTTACTTTATTTTGATTGTTTGCATGATATATATTCTTTACCTCTTTCCTTTCAACCTGCCTATGTATAAAGTGACTTTCTTATAGACAGCCTACACTTGAGTCATGTTTTTAAATCTACTCTGCCAATTTCTGTCTTTTTAAAAAAAAACTTTATTGAGATATAATTGACTTAATATACAATTCACCCATTTAAATCGTACAATTCAGTTTTTTTGTAGATTCACAGATATGTGCAGCTATCACCACAATCAATTTTAAAATACTTTCGTCACCTCAGAAAGAAACGCATACCTCTCTATTCCTTTCTCATCAACGCCCCCCGCCCCAAACCACCACCCTGGCCCAATGCAACCATTCATCTACTTTTTGTCTGTATAGATTTACCTATTCTGGATGTTTTTACTGAATAGAATCATATGATATGTGGTCTTCTATGACTGACTTCTTTCACTTAGCAGTATGTCCTCAAGGTCCATCCATGTTTTGGCATGTATCAATAATTCATTCCTTTTTATGGCCAAAAAATATTCCATTGTATTAATATAGTACATTATCTATTCATCAGTTAATGCTTATTTGGGTTGTTTCCAATTTTTGACTATTATGAATAATGCTGCTATAGTCATTCATGCACGTTTTTGTGTGGACATATGTTTTTATTTCTCTTGGGTGTATACTTAGAAAATAAATTGCTGGGTTATATGGTAGAACTCTATGTTTAATTCTGTGAGGAACTGCCAGACTGTTTTCCAGAGTGGTTGCACCCTTTTACATTCCCACCAGCAGTGTATGATGATTATGATTTCTCCACATCCTTGTCAACATCTGATATTATCCGATTTTTAAAATTATAGCTGTCCTAGTAGGTACAAAGTGGTATCTCACTGTGATTTTGATTTGAATTTCTCTGACGTCTAATGATATTGACCATGTTTTCATGTGCTTACTGGCCATTTGTATATCTTCTTTGGAAAAATGTCTATTCAGATTATTTGCCTGTTTTCAATTAAGCTCTTTGTCTTTTTTATTAAGTTATAAGAATTCTTTACTCTAGATACACATATCTCTTATCAAATATATCAAATATATCAAATATATCTCTTATCATATATTTGAAATATATAATATTTGAAAATATTATCTACCATTCTGTGGGTTGTCTTTTCATTTTCTCGATAATGTCCTTAGAAGCACAAAAAGTTTTTATTTTGATGAAGTCCAACTTATTTATTTCCTCTTCTTCTTCCCCTCCCCTTCTTCTTCTTCTTCTTGTGTTGTAGCTAAGAAACCACTGCCTACTCCAATGTTACAAAGATTTACACTGATCAATTTTTTCTCAGTTTTATAGTTTTAGTGTTTACATTTATGTCTTTGATCCATTTTGAGTTAATTTGTATATGATGTGAGGTGAAGATCCAACATTTTCTTTCGTGTGAGGATATCCAGTTATCCTAGCACCATTTGTTGAAAAGATAGTCTTTCTCTATTGGATGTCTTGGTACACTTGTCACCTGACAACTGCATGGGCCTGGCGAGTGCTGCGGAAGGGTCTGCAGTGGCTGCAAGAGCTATTGGGGTTCTCAGGGGTACCTCTAGGTCCAATGGCTAGGGATCAAGTCAGGCAATTGTGGTGTCTGTGCAGCGGCTCAGCTGTGGGAAGAAGCTGCAAGTGTCTGTGTAGTGGCAGGGGCTGGTTGCAGACACACATGCAGTGGCAAGGGCCATTGCTAGTAGCAAAGGCTGGGGCCAGCTGTGGGTGCACCTACAGCTCTGGGGGCCCTGGCTGTTGGCAAGAACTCCTGTGGCATAGGGTCTTGCCATGGGCATGTGTGTAGCAGTGGAGGCTGGTGACAGAAGTCAGGCTGGTGGGATGCAGTTGTGCAGGTAGACTGGCTAGCTGTAAGTGAGCACAGTGGTGCAGGCCAGTGACAGGAATCAGTCAGGTCGGGGCTGACAAGCAGCTATGGCGCCCTTGTTGTTGGTGTACACTCCTGTGGCTGCAGGGTCTTGCAACTGGCACATGGCAGTGGACAGGCTTGGGCCAGTGGAGTGCAGGGGCAAAGCTGGAGGGGCTCATTGCAGGTAGGCCCAGCAGTGCAGGCTAGTGACTGGAGATAGGGCGAAATCAAGACCCACAGGGAGCTGTGGGGCTGCATTCGCAAGGCTGCAGGGTTTTGCCGTGGGTATGCACTTGGCAGTGGAGGCTGGAAGTGGGAGTCAGGCTGGCAGCATGCAGATGCACAGCTGGAGGCGCTAGCCCTGAGCATGTGCACAGTGGTGGGGGTCAGCCACAGGGGTCTAGGCTGGTGTCCTTGCACTTGTACAGAGGCTGGGGCTGGCTGCCTGTGCAATCCCAGGCTCTGGCAGGGAGGAAGGAGAAGGAGCAGGGAGGGACTCAGGCTGCTGAGTGAAATCTGGGGTGAAAACTGGTGAAATCTGCAGGGGGTCCATGGTAGCTCTGCAGGGGAAGGGGAGGGAGAGACTGACTCATTACTGTCAGGGGGAGTGGAATTCAGGTTCCCCACTAGCTATCATCAACTCCTGAGGCGGAGACTGCTCCTTATTACTTCTGGACAGAGGTGAGAATTCCAACTCTCCGTTCAGCTTCCACTGACACCTCCCCAGTTGGAAAGGATAGCAGTGCCTTGTTACTGCTATCACATGGCCCCTGTGACACAATGGGGGGTGAGTGTGTGTGTGCGTGCGTGTGTGTATGTGTGTAAGGGTAGCCTAATTATTGCTGGGTGGTGGTGAAAGTTCTGACTCTTCACCAGGGCTCCTCTGACACCACCTCAGGAAGGAGGGGAGGGATACCTCATTATTGCTGGGTGGGCATGGGAGTCTAGGCTTCCCACCCACACTATGGGGTGGGTGCTCATTACTGCCAGGTGGGGTTGAAATTCCCAGATCCTTCCTTTGCCTTCTCTGACAGCACCCTGGTGGGTGGGGCTACAGTTCTTTCTGTTGTGTTTGGTGGGAGTAGAGCAGCTATTATCTAAATGTTTTCTGTTTTACTAGGCTGCCCCTTTTCTAACTCTTTGGTTAGAGAGAGCAGGCTTTTGTTGGGGCCTTATTTTTTTGTCTGTGCCTGTTGGTGTTCTGAGGTTTCTGGCTTCTTCAGCTCCAAGTCTGAGACATATGAGGCCTACAGAAAACCCAGGTGACTCACACCCATAGCTTCCTTGGGTCTCCAGGTCTCTAGCCTTGTGCCTTCTTCTCTCCACCTTTCAGAAAGCAAACAAACAAACAAATTGAAAACCCCCCAAACCCCACACAATATAAGAAATAATTATAAAAATATCAGCAAACAAAATAATGTAGATGCATTATATGTGGAATCTTAAAAAAAAGATACAAATGAACTTGTATACAAAACAGAAATAGACCCACAGACATAGAAAACAAACTTATGGTTACCAAAAGGGAAAGGGGGGAGGGATAAATTAGGAGTTTGGGATTAACATATACACACGACTATATATAAAATAGATAACCAACAAGGGCCTACTGTATAGCACAGGGAACTATACTCAATATTTTGTAATAACCTATAAGGGAAAAGAATCTGAAAAAAAATAGATGTATACATACATACGTATAACTGAATCACGGTGCTATATACCTAAAATTAACACAGCATTGTAAATCAACTATACTTCAATTAAAAAAATAATGTAGATGGATTAAACTCATACCAAAAAAACCCTACAAATTAATGTCAAGCTTTAATCAGTAGGTTTATTAGTGAAAAAAGCAGAAACGAGCATTGCTGAGGATGTTCATGCTCCATTTTCGTCATCTGGGATCTCAAAACGAGAAGCCACAGTGGACGCTGAAAGACAAAAATTCAAGCACTGAAATGACTGACTTGCCTGCATAAATGTGGCTAGGACAAAATAACTACAGCATGAGTATTTTAAAGGACAAAATTGTCTACCTGCCCCCATTTGTTATGTCTGCATTTATCTCGCCTCTTTCCCCATAGGCACCAGAAAATGTCCCCTGAATCAAGTCCAGTGGGTAACTGGCAATCATAGGATTTGACTTTAGTAATAGGAAGCAGAGACAATAATCATCTCTGCTTATGAGCCCTGGAAGTCATCTCATTTGGATCCGTAGTTACAGGGTGCACTTCACTCCTTCACTTTTTTTTTTGCATTTCTTTTTCTTTTCTTCCAGTTTTATTGAGATATAATTGACATACAGTGTAAGTTTAAGGTGTAAAGCATAATGATTTGACTTACATACATCATGAAATGATTACCACAGTAAGTTTAGTGAACATAGATTATTTCATATAGATACAAAATTAAAGAAATAGAAACATTTTTTTTCCTTGTGATGAGAACTCTTAGGATTTACTCTTTTTTTTTTAATAGATCTTTATTGGAGTATAATTGCTTCACAATACTGTGTTAGTTTCTGTTGTACAACAAAGTGAATCAGCCATATGCATACATATATCCCCATATCCCCTGCCTCTTGAGGCTCCCTCCCACCTTCCCTATCCCACCCCTCTAGGTGGTCACAAAGCACCGAGCTGATCTCCCTGTGCTATGCAGCTGCTTCCCACTAGCTAACTATTTTATATTTGGTAGTGTATATATGTCGATGCCACTCTCTCACTTTGTCCCAGCGTCCCCATCTCCCCGCCATGTCCTCAAGTCCATTCTCTATGTCTACATCTTTATTCGTGCCCTGCCACTAGGTTCATCAGTACCATTTTTTTTGTTTTTTAGATTCCATATATATGTGTTAGCATATGGTATTTGTTTTTCTCTTTCTGACTTACTTTATGCTGTATGACAGACTCTAGGTCCATCCACCTCACTACAAATAACTTAGTTTTGTTTCTTTTTATGGCTGAGTAATATTCCATTGTATATATGTGCCACATCTTATTTATCCATTCATCTGTTGATGGACACTTCGGTTGCTTCCATGTCCTGGCTATTGTAAATAGTGCTGCAATGAACATTGTGGTACATGACTCTTTTTTTTTTTTAATTTAATTTAATTAATTTATTTATTTATGGCTGTGTTGGGTCTTCGTTTCTGTGCGAGGGCTACATGACTCTTTTTGAATTATGGTTTTCTCAGGGTATATGCCCAGTAGTGGGATTGCTGGGTCGTATGGTAGTTCTACTTTTAGTTTTTTAAGGAACCTCCATACTGTTCTCCATAGTGGCTGTATCAATTTACATTCCCACCAACAGTGCAGGAGGGTTCCCTTTTCACCACACCCTTTCCAGCATTTACTGTTTCGAGATTTTTTGATAATGGCCATTCTGACTGGTGTGAGGTGATACCTCATTGTAGTTTTGAATTGCATTTCTCTAATAATTAGTGATGTTGAGCATATTTTCACGTGCTTTTTGGCTATCTGTATGTCTTCTTTGGAGAAATGTCTATTCAGATCTTCCCCCCATTTTTTGATTGGGTTGTTTGTTTTTTAATATTGAGCTGCATGAACTGTTTGTATATTTTGGAGATTAATCCTTTGTCAGTTGTTTCGTTTGCAAATATTTTCTCCCATTCTGAGAGTTGTCTTTTTGTCTTGTTTATGGTGTCCTTTGCTGTGCAAAAGCTTTGAAGATTAATTAGGTCCAATTTGTTTCTTTCTCTTTTTCTTTTCATTACTGTAAGAGGTGGGTCAAAAAAGATCTTGCCATGTTTTATGTCAAAGAGTGTTTTTCCTATGTTTTCCTCTAAGAGTTTTATAGGGTCTGGCCTTACATTTAGGTCTTTAATCCATTTTGAGTTTATTTTTGTGTATGGTGTTAGGGAATGTTTTAATTTCATTCTTTTACATGTAGCTGTCCAGTTTTCCCAGCACCACTTATTGAAGAGGCTGTCTTTTCTCCACTGTATGTTCTTACCTCCTTTGTCATAAATTAGATGACCATATGTGCGTGGATTTATCTCTGGGCTTTCTATCCTGTACCATTGATCTATATTTCTGTTTTTTGTGACAGTACGATACTGTCTTGATTACTATAGCTTTGTAGTATAGTTTGAAGTCAGGGAGCCTGATTCCTCCAGCTCTGTATTTTTCCCTCAAGATTGGTTTGGCTATTCAGGGTCTTTTGTGTTTCCATACGAATTGTAAAATTTTTTGTTCTAATTCTGTGAATAATGCCATTGGTAGTTTGATAGGGATTACACTGAATCTGTAGATTGCTTTGGGTAGTATAGTCATTTTCACAATATTGATTCTTCCAGTCCAAGAACATGGTATATCTCTCCATCTGTTTGTGTCATCTTTGACTTCTTTCATCAGTGTCTTACAGTTTTCTAAGTACAGGTCTTTTACCTCCTTAGGTAGGTTTATTCCTAGATATTTTAGTCTTTTTGTTGCGATGGTAGATGGGATTGTTTCCTTAATTTCTCTTTCTGATTTTTCGTTGTTAGTGTATAGGAATGCCAGAGATTTCTGTCCATTAATTTTGTATCCTGCAACCTTACCAAATTCATTGGTTAGTTCTAGTAGTTTTCTGATAGCATCTTTAGGATTTTCTATGTATAGTCTCATGTCACCTGCAAACATTGACAGTTTTAGTTCTTCTTTTCCAATTTGTATTCCTTTTATTTCTTTTTCTTCTCTGATTGCCATGGCTAGGACTTCCAAAACTATGTTGAATAAGAGTGGTGAGAGTGGACTTCCTTGTCGTGTTCCTGATCTTAGTGGAAATGCTTTCAGTTTTTCACCGTTGAGTATGATGTTTGCTGTGGGTTTGTCATATATGTCCTTTATTATGTTGAGGTAGTTTCCCTCTATGCCCATTTTCTGGAGAGTTTTTATCATAAATGGGTGTTGAATTTTGTCAAAAGCTTTTCCTGCATCTATTGAGATGATATACAGTTTTTAATTTGTTAATATGGTGTATCACATTGATTGATTTGTGTATATTCCTTAATTTGTTAATATGGTGTATCACATTGATTGATTTGTGTATATTGAAGAATCCTTGCATTCCTGGAATAAATCCCACTTGATCATGGTGTATTATCCTTTTAATATGTTGTTGGATTCTGTTTGCTAGTATTTAGTTCAGGATTTTTGCATTGATGTTCATCAGTGGTATTGGTCTGTAATTTTCTTTTTTGTGATATCTTTTTCTGGTTTTGGTATCAGAGTGATGGTGGCTTCATAGAATGAATTTGGCAATGTTCCTCCCTCTCTAACTTTTTGGAAGAGTTTGAGAAGGATCAGTATTAGCTCTTCTCTAAATGTTTGATAGAATTCGCCTGTGAAGCCATCTGGTCCTGGACTTTTGTTTGTAGGAAGATTTTTAATTGTAGTTTGAATTTCATTACTTTTGATAGGTCTGTTTATATTTTCTAAATCTTCCTGGTTCAGTTTTGGAAAAGTGTACCTTTCCAAGAATTTGTCCATTTCTCCATGGTTGTCCATTTTATTGTCATATAGTTTTTTTGTTTTTTTTTAAAAGGAGCACTATTTTTTATTTATTTATTTATTTATTTTTGCTGTGTTGGGTCTTCGTTGCTGTGCGAGGGCTTTCTCTAGTTGCGGCAAGTGGGGGCCACTCTTCATTGCGGTGCGCGGGCCTCTCACTATCGCGGCCTCTCTGGCTGCGGAGCACAGGCTCCAGACGCGCAGGCTCAGTAGCTGTGGCTCACGGGCCCAGCTGCTCCGCGGCATGTGGGATCCTCCCAGACCAGGGCTCGAACCCATGTCCCCTGCATTGGCAGGCAGATTCTCAACCACTGCGCCACCTGGGAAGCCCTGTCATATAGTTTTTTGTAGTAGTCTCTTATAATCCTTTGTATTTCTGCGGTGTCAGTTGTGATTTCTCCTTTTTCATTTCTAATTTTATCAATTTGTGTCCTGTCCTTTTTTTTCTTGATGAGTCTGGCTAAGGGTTTATCAATTTTGTTTATCTTCTCAAAGAAGCAGCTTTTAGTTTTATTGCTCTTTGCTAATGTTTTCTTCTTTTCTATTTCATTATTTCTTCTTTTAAAATTTTTTAAATTAACTTTATTTTTTATAGCAGTTTTATGTTCACAGCAAAATTGTTTGGAAAGTACAGTGAATTCTCATATACGCCCATTCCCACACATGTACATACTCCCCCACTATGAGCATCTGTACTACAGTGGTACATTTGTTACAGTCAATGAACATATATTGACATATCATTATCACCCCAAATCATTAATTTATATTAGTGTTCACTCTTGGCATTGTACATTCTGTGGGTTTGACAAATGTATAATAACATGTACCCATTATAATATCATACAGAATAGATTCATTGTCCTAAAAATCCTCTGTAGTCTGCCTATTTATCCCTCCCCTGCCCCATTAACCCCTTATAACCACTGCTCCTTTTGTTGTTTCCATAGATTTGTCTTTTCCTGAATGTCATATAGTTGGAATCATACAGTGTGTAGCCTTTTTTTAAAAAAAATTAATTTATTTATTTATTTATTTATTGGCTGTGTTGGGTCTTCGTTTCTGTGTGAGGGCTTTCTGTAGTTGTGGCGAGCGGGGGCCACTCTTAATCGCGGTGCGCAGGCCTCTCACTATCGCGGCCTCTCTTGTTGTGGAGCACAGGCTCCAGACACGCAGGCTCAGTAGTTGTGGCTCATGGGCCCAGTTGCTCCGCGGCATGTGGGATCCTCCCAGACCAGGGCGTGAACCCGTGTCCCCTGCATTGGCAGGCGGATTCTCAACCACTGCACCACCAGGGAAGCCCCTGTGTAGCCTTTTCAGATTGCCTTCTTTCACTTAGAAATATCCATTTAAATTTCCTCCATGTCTTTTCATGGCTGGAAAGCTCATTTCTTTTCAGCACTGAATAATACTCCATTGTTTGTATGTACCAAAGTTTGGTGTATCCATTCACTTACTGAAGGACATCTTGGTTGCTTCTGAGTTTTCGCAGTTATGAAAAAAGCTGTTATAAACATTCATGTGCAGGTTTTTGTATGGATATTTTGTATGAACAGTTTTCAGTTCTTTTGGGTAAGTTCCAGGGAGCATAGTTTCTGAATTATGTAGTTAGAGTATGTTTAGTTTTTTTAAGAAATCACAAAAATAACTTCCAAAGTGGCTGCACCATTTTGCTTTCCTAACAGCAATGAGTGAGAGTTCCTGTTGCTCCACATCCCTGCCAACATCTGGTGTGTGAGTGTTTAGGATTTTTGCTCTGCTAGTAGGTGTGTAGTGCCATCTCGTTGTTTTAATTTGCAGTTCTCTAATGACATGTGATGTCAAACATATTTTTATAGCTTTATTTGCTATTTGTATATCTTCTTTGGTGAGGTGTCTGTTAAGTATTTGGCCGACTTTTTAATAGAGTGTTTTCTTATTGTTGAGATTTAAGAGGTTTTTATGTATTTTGGATAAGTCCTTTATCAGATAGGTCTTATTTTTTGAATTTTATAGTATTTTATTTTTTATACAGCAGGTTCTTATTAGTTATCTATTTTATACATCTTAGACTATATATGTCAATCCCAATCTTCCTATTCATCCCCCTACTACCCCACCACCCCCACTTTCCCCCTTTGGTGTCCATACGTTTGGTCTCTACATCTGTGTTTCTATTTCTGCCCTGCATATTGGTTCATCTGTACCATTTTTCTAGATTCCACATATATGCATTAATATACGATATTTGTTTTTCTCTTTCTGACTTCACTCTGTATGACGGTCTCTAGGTCCATCCACGTCTCTACAAATGACCCAATTTCATTCCTTTTTTATTGCTGAGTAATAGTCCTTTGTATATATGTACCACTTCTTCTTTATCCATGCATCTGTTGATGGGCATTTAGGTTGCTTCCATGACCTGGCTATTGTAAACAGTGCTGCAATGAACATTGTCATGCATGTGTCTTTTTGAATTATGGTTTTCTCTGGGTATACGCCCAGCAGTGGGATTGCTGGGTCATATGGTAATTCTATTTTTAGTTTTTTAAGGACCCTCCATACTGTTCTCCATAGTGGTTGTATCAATTTACATTCCCACCAACAGTGCAAGAGGGTTCCCTCTACTAGAGCTAATCAATGAATTTGGTAAAGTTGCAGGATACAAAATTAATACACAGAAATCTCTTGCATTCCTATACACTTACAATGAAAGATCAGAAAGAGAAATTAAGGAAACAGTCACATTTACCATCGCAACAAAAAGAATAAAATACCTAGGAATAAACCTAACTAAGGAGGTAGAAGACCTGTACTTAGAAAACTATAAGACACTGATGAAAGAAATCAAAGGTGACACAAACGGATGGAGAGATAGACCATGTTCTTGGATTGGAAGAATCAATATTGTGAAAATGACTATACTACCCAAAGCAATCTACAGATTCAGTACAATCCCTATCAAATTACCAATGGCATTTTTTACAGAATTAGAACAAAAAATCTTAAAATTTGTATGGAAACACAAAAGACCCCAAATTGCCAAAGAAATCTTGAGGGAAAAAAAAACGGAGCTGGAGGAATCAGACTACCTGACTTCAGACTATACTACAAAGCTACAGTAATCAAGACAATATGGTACTGGCACAAAAACAGAAATATAGATCAATGGAACAGGATAGAAAACCCAGAGATAAACCCACGCACTTATTGTCAACTAATCTATGACAAAGGAGGCAAGGATATACAATGGAGAAAAGACAGTCTCTTCAATAAGTGGTGCTGGGAAAACTGGACAGCTACATGTAAAAGAATGAAATTAGAACACTTCCTAACACCATACACAACAATAAACTCAAAATGGATTAAAGACGTAAATGTAAGACCAGACACTATAAAACTCTTAGAGGAAAACATAGGAAGGGCACTCTTGGACATAAATCACCACAAGATCCTTTTTGACCCACCTCCTAGAGAAATGGAAATAAAAACAAAAATAAACAAATGGGACCTAATAAAACTTAAAAGCTTTTGCACAGCAAAGGAAACTATAAATAAGACAAAAAGACAACCCTCAGAATGGGAGAAAATATTTGCAAATGAATCAACGGACAAAGGATTAATCTCCAAAATATATAAACAGCTCATGCAGCTCAATATTAAAAAAACAAACAACGCAATCAAAAATGGGGGGAAGATCTAAATAGACATTTCTCCAGCGAAGACATACAGATGGCCAAGAGGCATATGAAATGCTGCCCAACATTACTAATTATTAGAGAAATGCAAATCAAAACTACCATGAGGTATCACCTCACACTGCTTAGAATGGGCATCATCAGAAAATCTACAAACAAGAAATGCTGGAGAGGGTGGGGAGAAAAGGGAACCCTCCTGCACTGTTGGTGGGAATGTAAATTGATACAGCCACTATTTCTTTATTTCTGCTCTGATCTTTATGATTTCTTTGCTTCTACTGACTTTGGGTTTTCTTTGTTCTTCTTTCTCTAGTTGCTTTAGGTGTAGGGTTAGATTGTTTATTTTAGACTTTTCTTGTTTCTTGAGGTGAGATTGAATTGCTATAAACTTCCCTCTTAGAACTGCTTTTGCCATGTCCCATAGGTTTTGGGTCATCATGTTTTCATTGTCATTTGTTTCTATGTATTTTTGGTTTTTTCACTTGGTCAAGATTTATTTCAAGGCCTGAAAACACTGACTAATCGAAAATGGCCCTACTGCAATTTCTTATAATATATAAATACTTAATATAAAACTTAAAAAAATGTAGACACTATTAACTAACTCCTAAACCACACACAATAGGCTTTTCAAAAGCAATAGTTATTTGACAAAATGTAAGGTGACAATATCAAAGAATTTTCACACTTAATGAGGACACAATCAGTCACAAGCTACTCAGACAAACACATATCTTTTTTACACTTTCCATGTTTGTTTGTTTGTTTTTTAAAAATTTATTTATTGATTTTTGGCTGTGTTGGGTCTTCGTTTCTGTACGAGGGCTTTCTCTAGTTGCGGCAAGCGGGGGCCACTCTTCATCGTGGTGCACGGGCCTCTCACTGTCGCGGCCTCTCTTGTTGCAGAGCATGGACTCCAGACGCGCAGGCTCAGTAGTTGTGGCTCACAGGCCTAGTTGCTCCGCGGCATGTGGGATCTTCCCAGACCAGGGCTCGAACCCGTGTCCCCTGCATTGGCAGGCAGACTCTCAACCACTGCACCACCAGTGAAGCCCTCCATGTTTGTTTTTAACTTTGTTTCATAGAACCACTGATACTTGAGGCTTTTTTCAAGTATAGGATTTCTAACATTAAATTACATTTTCTAAGTATTTGTATAAAGAAGAAATGAAAAAGACACATACTACATTGTTTGCCATAAATTCATACACCAAAAAGTCAAAACAATCCAACTGAATTTATTCCTGCTTCCCCCTTCTCCAACATTAGCTTTAGATGTTCTTCTAAATATTATAAACAGTTTTGTTAAAATCAGTTCTCTCATTTATGCAGATTAGGGGAAAATGGTTTTATAATAAGTTATCTTTAAAATTATCTTCTAGATAGCACTCTTTAGTGTTAATTTACATTGTGCACACACAACTACAACAGTTTGCATTTGGTCAGGAACATATAATCACATTAAAAACAAATAACTTTGTATTTCATAGTTTAGTTGGCTCTTAAATAGTTTCCCTAGGGGGAGAAACAAGTATTTTGTGTTGTTTAAGAAACTGGCATATATAAATGAAATGCTATGTGTTCGTTTAAACTTTGAGGAAACCTACAGATGAACTTTTGGGTGTCTTTTCTAAAATGCAAGAGATATGCACTTAATCACTGTTCATATAGTGAAGGGATGGGATGGCAGATACAGATGCAGATGAAACTCTACATTTTGTAAATGTAGAGTTGGATATTCTAAATGGAAGAACTGACACTGACAATTGTTTACAGGAAACAAAGGTTAAGAAAAATGTTGAAGAATATCTACTCTTAAAAAGAGAGAAGTGTTATACAACACAAAAATGAGAGCTAGAGATTCGAAAAACACTCATTTTACTGTTTTAAAATAAAAACAAAAAAGTAATAGGGAGAGAGTCTAGACCAATTAGAACTGAGGCAGCTGTAACAAAAATGGAACACAGTACAGTGATTTGAGCCCTTAAAGGAAGTGACTATCTAAAATGAAATTTCACAAGTCTTCATTTCTATAATAATATATAAATGCACAAAATATCAAAAATACGAAGTCTGGATTTTTCCCCTTAGGTTTGTAATAAACCTAATATTAGGTCTGCTTAATATAGTTACTTTTATAAGCCTTCTGATTAGCAGAGCATGCTATACAGGTACATGCATGCTAGAATTTTACCATGAGAATTATAGTTCTCATCTCAAAATAGTGACTTGCCTGTTACCCATATTTATATATATTTCATTTCCATTATTAAACACTTAAGACCTTTCTAGTCGTACATTTTAATCAACATATTACATAAAAAGAATCTTGATTTTTAAAATGAACCTTTTTAGTACTGTAACATGATGGGTTTAATTGAACAGTTGGAACATAATATGGTAACTACATTGTACTGTTTAATTCACAGCTGTAGGAAAATGTTTGATTTTAAAAATATAACCAAGATGAGACTGTAGAGTTATGAGCAGTAAAATATTAGAAAACAGTGAATGAATAAATAAGATGCTTTTCCATCAGTGGCCATTCATTATTTTGCTTTTAGGAACCTGGAAGAAATTGTCTTCTTTGAGTTTCAAATGTTCTGGTAAACCTAGTCGTTTCTTAGCTTCCTCAATATCACCTTGAATTGCTGAAATAAGTGACTCTAAAGAATCAAAGTTCTTTTCTGGTCTGAGGTAGCCAACGATGGCCACATTGAGAATTTCCCTATAGAAGTCCTCTTTGAAAGTATGCATGCATGATATGAGTTTCCATGGACTTTTTTGTATTCTTGTAGTATGGGTTCCATCCTATGCTCACCACCATCTTATGGACTTCTCCACTTCCAATACTGGCCCAACCATAATATATGGCAGTGGATAAGTCAGCTGGAAGATTATCTACTACTTGTTCAGGAAAGTTAGCTGTAGGGATGCCCAGCTGCTTGGAGCCGCGACCGAAGCCCCGCACCACCTGGCCGTGGCAGAAATACCGCAGGTGCCTCATGACGCTGTCCGCTCGGGGTGCGGGCTGCGGTCCAGTCCGCGCGTCCCGCGGAGCCGCCGTCGAGGAGGTGCCCGGACCCCCTGGACCAGCCGGGGGACACAGGCAGGAGCTCCGCAGGCCGGCTGGCCGGGCGAGCGCACGGGCGTACAACAGGCCTAGCGGCGTGGACGACACACCACGGCGAGACCCGCACGCCACTGACCAAACAGAAGGTGCCGGGTGACTCAGATGCTGCATCTGGGCTCCGGAATGCCGGCGACCGCGGAAGTGCGTGTTTCTATGTATTTTTTAATTTCTTCTTTGATTTCTTCAGTGATCTCTTGGTTATTTAGTAGTGCACTGTTTAGCCCCCATGTATTTGTGGTTTTTACAGTTTTTTCCCCTGTAATTGACTTCCAATCTCATAGCATTGTGGTCAGAAAAGATGCTTGATATGATTTCAATTTTCTTAAATTTTCCAAGGTTTGATTTGTGACCCAAGATGTGATCTGTCCTGGAGAATGTTCCATGTGCAGTTGAGAAGAAAGTGTATTCTGCCACTTTCAGGTGGAATATTCTATAAATATCAATTAAATCTCTCTGGTCTATTGTGTCATTTAAACCTTGTGTTTCCTCATTTATTTTCTGTTTGGATGATCTGTCTATTGATGTAAGGGGGTGTTAAAGTCCCCTACTATTGTGTTACTGTTGATTTCCCCTTTCGTGGCTGTTAGCATTTGCCTTATGTATTGAGGTGCTCCTATGTTGGTTACATAAACATTTATAATTGTTATGTCTTCTTGGATTGATCCCTTGATCATTATGTAGTGTCCTTCCTTACCCCTTGTAACAGTCTTTAAAGTCTATTTTATCTGATATGAGAATTGTTACTCCAGCTTTCTTTTGATTTCCATTTGCATGTAATATCTTTTTCCAGCCCTTCAGTTTCAGTCTGCATGTGTCCCTAGATCTGAAGTGGGTCTCTTGTAGACAGCATATAAATGGGTCTTGTTTTTGTATCCATTCAGCCAGTCTTTGTCTTCTGGTTGGGGCATTTAATCCATTTATATTCAAGGTTATTACCAATATGTATGTTCCTATTACCATTTTCTTAATTGTTTTGGGTTTGTTTTTGTGGGTCTTTTTCGTCTCTTGTGTTTCCTTCCTAGAGAAGTTCCTTTAGCATTTGTTGTAAAGCTGGTTTGGTGGTGCTGAATTCTCTTAGCTTTTGCTTGTTTGAAAAGCTTTTGATATCTCTGTGGAATCTGAATGAGATCCTTGCTGGGTAGAGTAATCTTGGTTGTAGGTTTTTCTCTTTCATCACTTTAAGTATATCTGCCACTCCCTTGTGGCCTGCAGAGTTTCTGCTGAAAAATCAGCTGATAACCTCATGGAGATTCCTTTGTATGTTATTTGTTGCTTTTCCCTTGCTGCTTTTAATACTTTTTCTTTGAATTTAATTTTTGTTAGTTTGATTAATATGTGTCTTGGTGTGTTTCTCCTAGGGTTTATCCTGTATGGGACTCTCTATGCTTCCTGGACTTGATTGACTATTTCCTTTCCCATGTTAGGGAAGTTTTCGACTATAATCTCTTCAAATATTTTGTCAGACCCTTTCTTTTTCTCTTCTTCTTCTGGGGCCCCTATAATTCGAATGTTGGTGCATTTAGTGTTGTCCCAGAGGTCTCTGAGATTGTCTTCAATTCTTTTCATTCTTCTTTCTTTATTCTGCTCCTTGGCAGTTATTTCCACTATTTTGTCTTCCAGCTCACTTATTTGTTCTTCTACCTCAGTTATTCTGTTATTGATTCCTTCTAGTGTATTTTTCATTTCAGTTATTGTGTTGTTCATCTCTGTTTGTTTGTTCTTTCGTTCTTCTTGATCTTTGTTAAACATTTCTTGTATTTTCTCAATCCGTGCCTCCATTCTATTTTCAAGATTCTGGATCACCTTTACTATCATTACTCTGAATTCTTTTTTCAGGTAGATTGCCTATTTCTTCTTCATTTATTTGGTCTTGTAGGTTTTTACCTTGCTCCTTCATCCGTGACATAGTTTTTTGCCATCTCATTTTTTTTTTTTTTATGAGTGAGATTGTGTTCCTATCTTACTGGTTGTTTGCCCTGAGGCTTCCAACACTGGAGTTTGTAGGCTGTTGGGTAGAGCTGGGTCTTGGTGCTGAGATGAGGACCTCCGGGAGACCTCACTCCGATGAATATTTCCAGGAGTCTGAGGTTCTCTGTTAGTCCAGTGGTTTGGACTTGGAGCTCCCACCACAGGAGCTTCAGCTGACCCCCGGCTCATGAACCAAGATCCTGCAAGCTGCACAGGGTGGCAAAAAAAAAAAAAAAGGAGAACAATAACAAAGTAAAAGATAAAATTAGACTAGGAAACAAACAGATATGTTAGAAAGAAAAAATATATATATAGATGAAACAATAACCAGAAGGTAAAACAGAACCACAATAGTAAAAAAGAGGAGAAAAAAAAAAAAAAGGTGGAAAGGCCTTGGCTGTGGAGGGTGGGGCCTAAGCAGGGGTGGGGTTTGGGTGGTGGGCGGGGCCTATGCTTAGGACCCACAGGGCTGGAAAAGGCCCTGGGGGCATGGGGTGTGGGGCCTCGGCTCAATGGAACAGAAGGGACCCAGTCGTGCCTCCCACCTCTGGTCTCAGAGGACGGGGGACCCCACCAGGGAGCTCAGCAGTTTTCCCTGGCTCGAGTGGGTGAGGCAAACATCCTCCACTCCTCTCCCGCTCCTCCGGTCCTGGAGGGCCCCTCCTGACTGCCTCTCGTACTCCCCCCCCCCCAGCCTCCCTCCTATGCCCCCAGGGCCCACGCAGACTGGAGGGGGCTGTGGAGGGCAGGGGACTGGCCTGGGAGCTCAGTAGGTTTCCTGGGCTCTAGTGGGTGGTGCCAACGCCCTCTGCTCCTTCCCCTGCTCCTCTGGTCCTGGATGGCCCCTCCCGCCTGCCTCTCCTGTTCTCCCCCAGCCTCCCTCCCATGCCCCCAAGACCAGTGCGGCCCGGAGGGGGCCTCTGAGGGCGTAGGACCCTGCCCGAGAGCCCGCAGACATCCCCGGCTGATTGGGCAGGGGATACACTGGGCACACACTCCACGATCCGAGCCCCCGAGCGTCCCTCCAGGCATGGGAACCCCTCACCCCTCTCAGCCACACCCCTCAGGGGCGCCAGTCCTGTTCGGCCTCCATTTCTCCTCCCCCACTCAGTCACCACACATTCTACCAGTTTGCTTTGGGGTTCCTCCCATCTCCTTGGGCGTTGAGGTCCCCCATCAGCATCCTGCAGGAGCCCTAGTTGTGGGGAGATGCAAACTCCGAGTCCTCCCACACTGCCATCTTGACTCCGCCCCCTAGGAGTTACTCTTTTAACATCTTTCATATATAATGTACAGCGGTTTTAATTATATTTATCATGTGTGCAGTATATCCCTAGTACTTATATATCTTATAACTGGAAGTTTGTACCTTTTGACTACCTTCATCTAACTCACCCCCTCCCAACCCCTACCTCTAGTAACTACAAATCTGATTTTTTACTGTTCACTCCATGACGTTTAATCACCTTGTAGCTGCCCATGAGCTGGTATGATGGGAAAGGGAGGATTCCCACAGCATCTATTTTCTAATTGTGAATGGCTACATGAGAATCATTATAGTATTCTACTTCAAATGTCAGCTTCTTAGCTTCATCCCTCATCTCCTGTGGTGCTACACAACCACTTTCAATAGCTGTAAAACAGTTCTCTGTTAGGAAGAATAATAAGCATTATACATTGTATAGTGGCAGGTACCCTAGATGTGTGCAGTATTCGAATTCCATTGTTCTAAATGCATTTGTAGTACCTTGGTTCATTAACACATGTTCTTATTTATTCATTTATTTAAACAGCTTTTTTTTTTTTTTTTTACTGAGCCAATCCCATATTTCAGGCATTGCATTTGATGCTGTGGTAATGATGATGGATGTGATATTCAAAGAGTTCACAGTCTAATAGTGCAAACAAATAATTAATCAGACAATTACAGTATAGTGTTTGACATGTTACAATGGGGGGAGTAGAGGGTGCAATAGGAACAGAGAGGAAGTATATGTAACCTAGATTTCTGGGAGCTCGAGGGCCCTGCTATAATGTGATTTGGACAATGGCTGGGAGTTAAGGAACATGGAGTTTGGTGGGGATGGGGTTCGGGCATGGATGGGTTTCAGAACAAGGAACTATATGTGTGAAGGCTCAGAGACAAGGGAGCCTGGTATCTTTTGAGGGGCAGGGACTGGGAGAAGCCTGAAAGAAGCTCAGTGTAATTGAGGCACTGTGCGCAAGGAGTGAAATGCAAGATGTGAGAGTAACATGGAAGATTCATGTAGAGAAAGGAGTGGTAAGAATACAAAATTTACTCAGCTGGCAATTGGCTATGTGATCCTGGTAAGTCACTACACTGCACTTCCCTGGGTCTTGAGTTTCTTCCCCATAAAATGAAGGTGACAGCCAAATGACCTCAGAAATTACATCTGCCCATACCCTATCAAAGCTAAGTTCAATAAGTCCCTTTGCAGAAAGGTTTCTACAAATGGCTTCTGTTAGTGGGGTTGGGAAGGGTTAATAATATTCTATCCCAGGAATCTGTATAAAACCCAGAAGCTTGGTCTGCATTTTATTTTTCTCTTGAAAGTTCATCTCAGTTTCTTTGCACTCCGTTTTGTTGTATTACTACATACTATTTTGTTCTATTACTACATACACTGTTAATATTACAAAGAGTAATGTTATTTATTTTAACCTTTGGTACCAAAGTCTAATGTTGCTAAATCATAGATAATTATCAAGCCAACTCCACTAAAGTAAATTTAAAGAGAAGTAACATTTCCTCCTATTCCAATTCAGTAATGTAAATTGCTTGAGGACTTTGTGAATAAGTTGGAAAAAACTGCCTGTTTCTAGGGTCAAATTCTGAAATTAGGTTTCAAGGTAGGGAAGATGACTATATTAAATTAATATCTGGGGCTTATTTATAGTCACTACCTGTTAGTCATAGTAAATGTGAAGAGCAGAAGTGGCAACTTTTCTGATCTTCTTATGTGCTTGTAAACTCTGCAAAAGTGGCTATTTAGCAATAAATGCATGTTCTCCATCAAATTAGCATCAATGCCTACCCCATCTCCTCAGGAAACTAGATTCACCTTCTGCATTTTCACCCACGATTTGGTGACCATGGTCTTTAAATATTTTGAGAACATAAATTTAAAATGCTTGAAATATTTTGAGAACATAAATTTAAAATGCTTGAAATATTTTGAGAACATAAATTTAAAATGCTTGAAAATCTATGTGTTATTTAATTTTCAGTTTAGATTTTCTCGCATACACCATTGTATGAAACATTGCGTTAACCTCATGCTTCAGTGGAGAAGAATCTAAGTTCTAAATTCTCAGCATGCTTATCTTTTCCTATGAATGTGAAGCTTCAATCCACAGTCAATAATGTGGGAACTGTCTATTGTTTTTCTAGGCTAGTGATGGATGGATTTTGGTACTCTCTTACTGCTGGTGACAAAATAGGATACATTTATTTAAATACTGCCGGGAGATAGGAGTGAAATATTTAGCTGAAGATTTTTAAAGGAGAGCTACTTAAGGGTCAGTTGCAGAGTTCTATAAAAAGTATTTGGGTCACATTGTTTCAGAACCCATAACCATAGTCTCATCAGCTCTGAACTCAATATACATAGAAGCATGGGCGGACTCATAGAGCTAGAAAGTGGCTTCAAGGTCAAACACTCCAACACCTGTATTTTTGAGATGCTTTGTAGCTTGACTGATTTCAGTCAAGCTACAAAGTGCACTTTAATAATTTCAACCAAAATTATTGTTGATTTATGTCAATCACTACTAGGTGGGACTGCATAGAAATATCATATAGTAAGGCCCAGGAAATGCAAGATAATATCCTAGGAAAACCCAGTTCTCTTTAGATGTAAAAATTCTTGCACTCTTACTTGTTTACATAGAAAATATTTTGCAATCAAGACCTTTAAACTCACTCAGTACTCTACACAAACACAATCTGGCCCTTGCAAATGGAATTGTTTGCTGCTTACCATATGCAAGTTTTGTTCTCTCTTTTATGGGTTCTTACACACAGTTCCAATTTCTACAGTGTCTTTTACCCTGTTGTTCATGTTGTAGTTCTATAAGCTTCCAAGGCTCAGCTTAGGGCTGACCTGCTCCCCAAGGGCTCCCCCAGTCTTCCAGTCAGAAATGAGGTCTCTATGCCTTGAATCTGTAGTCTTCTGGATTTCATTCAACTCTGCTTTCCCAGTGTGTCTAGCACAATGTTGTTATTAAATGTTTAATGAATGTACGCTGAAGAGAAATATTTCTGAAATATCAAACAGTAAACTGTTGATTGAAAATAAACCCATAAAAGCAGCACAAATTGTACCTTGTAAATAAATAAATAATTTTCTGGAGGAAGTTAGGTCATTTCAGAATTGTGTTATAGTTGGTTGCTAATTAAGTTGTACTATAATTTAATTTAATTACCAATTTAATTTAATTTATTGGTCATATATATCAGTACTCAAACAAATCACAATGAAAATTTTATTATAACATAATTCTGTAGTATTTTTTTGTTTCATTGGTCTTTCCTTTTATTTTCACATTTGATCTTCATACCTGTTTCTCAAGAAAAGAGGTATCATTATCCCCATTTAATAGATGAGGACAGTGATGACATGGGCAAAGGTAGCCATCTGGGGTCACACAGTGACTGCTTAAAAGGGCTCTTCACAACTGACTTAAAGCTCTTTTATTGCCATTCTCTAAACGGTTTCCCACAGCCACCCTCTTTTATACTTGATCTGAGACCTCTCACTTCTCATAAAATCTTGGGTGTAAGAGTCATATGCATAAGATACCTCACATTACACAAACACACATACACACAAATACCAATTTCCATCTTGGAGCAATTCAAATGCCTTATTGATTTCTTTCAAAAGGCAACTTATGGGGGGACTTCCCTGGTGGCACAGTGGTTAAGAATCTGCCTGCCAATGCAAGAGACACAGGTTCAAGCCCTGGTCCGGGAAGATCCCACATTCCGCGGAGCAACTAAGCCCGTGTACCACAACTACTGAGCCTGCGCTCTAGAGCCCACGAGCCACAGCTACTGAGCCTGCATGCCACAACTACTGAGCCCGTGCGCCTAGAGCCCATGCTCTGCAACAAGAGAAGCCACCGCAATGAGAAGCCCGCGCACCACAACGAAGAGTAGCCCCCGCTCGCCGCAACTAGAGAAAGCCCGCGCGCAGCAATGAAGACCCAGTGCAGCCAAAAATAAATAAAGGCAACTTATGGGTTATAAGTAGATCTATGTTAATTTTTTTTTACAAGTAGTCAGTTAACAGTTTAGGGATAAAGTCTCTGGTTTTAAACTCTGTAGAAGGAGAGGTCAATAATAACAAGACTTGTGAAAAAAAATCAAAACTAAACAAAGAATCAAATGAACTGTTTATGTAGAAAATTGGCAAAAGCATTCATGGGGGATAGTAAACCATTTACTTTTTGACTCCTTTCGTAATCATCAAAAGCAAGGTAATTTAATTCATAGCAGAATCCAGTTACTGCTCAGTAGTACTAAGATTACCAGTATGGTAGCTGAGCCCTACATGGGCTATAGTGGACTGTTGGAGTGGATCCAGTACTGCCATGATCGCAGACCATCAGCCCGCAGTTCTCCTTTGTGCTCAGGGCACCAGTGATTTCCTGTAACAGCTTACCCTCCAGCTGGTATGATTTGAGTTACCATGTACCAAGCCTCTCTGAGGCTCTAGATACATCTCCTTCGCAAACCTAACATTTCAACCTCAGAAATAAAATTCTGTACTTTAATAGTGTTTTGAGAGTAGTGTAGTAGAGTAGTTGCAGAAGATGCTGGTGGCGTCCTGCCTATATCCCATTTACTAGTTGATCACGGTGAGTAAGGCAGAAGCAGGCATTATTTTCCCTATTTTTCTAACTTTGAGGGGACTGATGTTCGGAGAGGTTAAATATTTTTTACTGATTGTATTTATTATGTTTTTCTTTTTTTAAAATATATTTTAGAATACTTTGATATCTTGGGACCTTGTGGACCCAGCAAGGGACTGCCTCTCCCAGGGTTAGCTAATTTCCAGAGATAGCAAACAGCTTGCTTCAGTACATCTTTGATATGCAAGCCAACCAATCTCGAATCCATATCCCCCATCCACCTCCTTTTGTTGGTGCCAACATTCTGGGACACTATCCTCCTGCCCTAAGTCACCCCAGGGCCAGTTACCAGATAACTGGGACCACCCCTATGGCCCAGAACCCATTGAAACTCACTTAGCTTGCCTACCCCACCTTGCCTGTTCCTTTTCCTGAAAACCACAATAAAGGCTCTGGCCCATGCTTTTCCTTAGCTCTTTCTGCCTCCTGACTGACCCTGGGCTTCCCCATATGGTCCTGCATGGCGTGGCGTGCTCCCTTCTTTTGGGGGAACTGTGGGTAATAAACTCTTCTTTCAAGGCAGTTGTCTCTGTGTCTGTCATCGTACCATATCTGACTAAATCAAATCCTGGGTACATCTTAAGACACTGATGGCACATCTAGAAAGTGGAAGTGCTGAACCTAGAACCCAGGTCTTTATATTCCTAGCAGGGTTGTGTTTCTACAACATTATGTTCTTTATAAGTGTTATGTAAAATTGCATTTAAGGCTATTTTGAAATGTTAGGATATGGTAAAAAAAAAAAAAAAAAAAGGGTTGACTTCTTTTTATAAAAGACAGCTAGTACACTTTATCAGAGCCTTGGCCTCAAATATTTTATTTTGCCTAATAGGACAATTTTTACTAAAATATTTGAACATTATGTAATTGTTATGCAAGATTTTGAGTAACTTAGAAACTTGTCAGCATGGAATTGAACGATAGGAAAAACCCATCACAGATTTTTCCATCCAAAACAAGAATCTTATTAAGGGTGATTTTCTTCAGTGTGTTGCATATAGTGAGAGAGGATGGAGACATGGCAGATACATGAGGAATGTTAGAAAATGTGAATAAATTCCTTCAATGAAGCAAAGGGTTAGCGCTGAGAAGAAATATCAGTGTCAATTATGCTTAGTCATTCCAAGCACCAGCCTCATCACTTTTGAAATGGTTTAATTTTTAAATTAGGTTTTTATTCAAATTGGAAATTCAGACATCTAGAGTTTCTGGAAAAAGAAACTTTCATGATGGGAGGTTGGTCAATGGTAAAGTTTTCTCTAGTATTTGACATTGAAGTACTTATACAGTTTTATTTACATTTAATCAACTCATGGAAAACCGCACCAATGAAGAAATAAAAGAGCACCCAGATATCTTAAAGCAGCAAGAAATCCTTCACTTATCTTTTGCAATATATGTGCCTTTCTCCTCAACTTTTGTCTGGGCCATTAAGCTACTGTTATCATTTTTGTTTCTGCTACAATTAAACCTTAATTTTGTGCCTAACGTGTCAGCTTGTTTGCCAAGTGCTTTACCTGCATTTTCTCCTTTAGTTCTCACTACACTAGGTAAGAAAAGAACTACTATATTTACCCTATTTTTCAGATGATGGGACTGGCAATTAAGGAGTTTAAAAAACTGGCTAAAAAAATGGTTATGAAGAACCTAGGGGCAGGACAGGAATAAAGCCGCAGACGTAGAGAATGGACTTGAGGACATGGGGAGGGGGAAGGGTAAGCTGGGACGAAGTGAGAGAGTGGCATGGACTTATATATACACTACCAAATGTAAAATAGATAGCTAGTGGGAAGCAGCTGCATAGCACAGGGAGACCAGCTCGGTGCTTTGTGTCCACCTAGAGGGGTGGGATAGGGAGGGTGGGAGGGAGACGCAAGAGGGAGGAGATATGGGGATATATGTATATGTATAGCTGATTCACTTTGTTATAAAGCAGAAACTAACACACCATTGTAAAGCAATTATACTCCAATAAAGACGTTAAAAAAAGAAAACAAAACTTGCTAAGGTCGCATGTCTAGTAAGTGATCTGAAAGCAAAGCCCATGTGTTTAAGCTTTATGCCATAGTTTCCTCAAATTAATCTTATCGAAGCATCTGAGCAAAAACCAGAGAACAAGATACTCTCAACTGTGCCGCTAGCCGTATGTTGTGCCTATTTAAATTTAAATTACTTGAAATTAAGTATAATTAAAAAGCGAGTTTTCCAGCTACACTAGCCATAGTTCAAGTTTTCAATAGCTATATATGGCTTATGGCTACTGAGTTGGACAATAAGCTATAGAACATTTTCATCATCGCAGAAAATTCTCTTGGACAGAGCTGGTCTGGAAGCATACTGGCTGTGGGTGTGAGGGGTGGTGAGAGAGAGATTTGGAGGTGTTGTTTGGAGAAGAGAAATTCAAATAACACAACACATTAGAATTGTCTGTTTTGTTCTTAAATAGCAAATTAGGGAGACAGTTAAGGGGAGACTTGCAGGTCAATACAGTGAGATTGTCTTCTGGTCTTATCCTTTGCTGGGGAGTGGCCCAGAGAAGTAAGATGACTTCCCAATTATGGAATGTCTGGGTGCCAATGAGAACACTGAAATGTGACTGTTCTATATCTTATTAATAATGTCAGGATATTAATCTATTTTTGTTTCCACAGGACAGGTAAATACCTGTGGGGAAGGTAAAGTTATGCTTCTCTAGTTTAACACATTGTCTTCTATTTCCTTTCATGGAGGAATATTTTTCCTACCTTTTCACCCCTCCATTTCTTGCCAAGGAGAATGCAAGGTATCCAGATTTCTGGAAAAGATAATGTGAAGTCAGAGACCTACCTCCCATGACATCACCTTTTATGGTTCTCCCAGAGAAAATCAGCATTGGGTCAAAGGAGAGTTGTGCATTTGACAGTGCTACTCCAATAATCATGTGTACTCCATAGCTCAGATGGCATGACTCCAAAACCATGACCTAATTTCAGAAATAGACTGATTAGCATCTCAGTGGCCCCAAATCACACCTCTTCTTACTCACAATCCTAAAAAATATTTTCCAGGTAGCTATATGAGAAAAATAATATAGACTAGAACATATGGTACACCCCCTGTGAGATCTTAGGCAATTAATTATAATTAAGTTTTTCAGTCTTTAAAATGAGGATGTTAGTACTTAATTCATAAAATGATGTTAAGATTGAATGGGATAAAGTATGTAAATATCTTGGCGTAGTGCAAGGCACATAAGATGTCCTCAAAAAGACTGGTTAAAAATTATAGTAATATTATATCCTCATAAAGTTAATTTAATGTGTACCCACAGGTTGTCAGGCAGCTGACCATCACTCTGCCCCAAGACCACATACCCTAGTATCACTGAGTCTGATGGCCTCAAAGGCAAAGTTGACCCCAGAGCCCATCATTTCCACCACTACCTGCTGGATGGGCTTCTTGAAGTTCTGAGGGTTGTGACAATCAGTGACCCCCTAATGCTCTTGCCTGGGGAAATTTCTCCTCATTGATGTCAACTCTTATGATCCCAGAAGCAACAAGGCTTTGCATGCCATAACAATGGCTGAGTAGATTCCTCCAAGTCCAAAGACCATGTAGGGAGAGGGGGGGTGGACCTACAAGTTTAGAAGATAAACTTCTATTAGTCATTCAAAGCTGATGCTCCTGTGTTAATAGGAAAGAAAAAAGTCACTTTGGTTTTATCTCCGGTAGGAGAAGCTCTCTGACTTCATGGCTCCCTGAATGTTGATAGAGTCATGGAAAAACAGCACAAAAGTATATTCTTACCTTTGCAGTGTTAAACATAGGTCCAAAGCCTGTAGGCACCTCACAGCTTATGATACAGACTTTATCCTTGGGAGCAGCAGCATCAATTTTACCCACTGCAGTTTCACGCCTAACAGTATATTCAGTGAATGTGCTAGTGCCATAAAGATGATAAATCTGCCTTCCTCTGCAGGTAAATCTGGTTCCATCTAACATTAATCCATTTGGAGAAAGAATACTGCTTCACAGATATATAAATTGACAAGGAGAGAAATATAGGATTTTAGCTCCCAGTCAATACGTGCACCAGTGAAAGCAAATTAGATGAAAGGAGGTCAAGGGAATTGGAGCTAACTTTCCTTCAAGCATAAATTGCTCTTGAGGCACCCGCAGGAGCCACAGTTTCTGGAAGAGGGAACATTAAGACTTTATCTCCTAAGGAAAGAAGATCAAAGAAAGTGATTATCAGCTTGGGTGGAGGCATGGAATGTGATAAATACCATAATAAGATAGGAAATTGTTTATACTATATATTATCAGTTTGTTGTAATGATAGTTATTATTTTTGAAGTTAATTATCATTTTGCTTTAGAATAGAAACAGATCAATTTTAATGCAAATGGACCTTGAAAATACAAAATAAAAATTAAAAGTTTGTCTCTAATAACATTGAAGTTCAAAAGTAATAGCAAGCTAAGTCTAAGAATGACACCAATATTTGTGGTATGAAGCTTATCTAGTTTGGTTAGTGTTCTATCCCAGGAGCTTAGCAGAGTGTTGTACCTAGTATGTGCTTAATTAATATTTGTTGAAAGAATGAATTAATACTCTAGTGTTAATGCTAGAATTAGTATTCATTTTGAGATATTATAGTATTGATTAAGAGCCCAGAATTTGAGGTAAGGAAGCCTGTGTTTTAACCCTAACTCTGCCATTAAGTTACTAAATCAACTGAAGATAAGATAATTAATTTGCCAAAGCTTCTATTTCTTCATACATAAAAGGTGCACCAAATATCTCTGACATATGTTCATTGTTAAAATAATCGTTGTTAGAATAATAATGCCTCCTTCTGACAATTTAAAGGATTATCATGTGCACGTGTGTGTGTGTGCATGAGCATATGTAGAAAAAAAGCTCTTAATCATACATACTTTTTTAGATCCCACATGCTGGCAACTAAGAGTTCATACGCTGCAGCCCGCATGCCACAACTAAGACACAGCACAGCCAAATAAATAAATAATTTTAAAAAGACATTTGTAATTTAGATTCAGTGACTATTTCATGTGGGAAGTAAAAATTTTCACTTCAAAATTTTCATTCAAGAAATATTATTACTCCTTGTAATTCAGCCTTGAGTATTTCTTGTAAGTCAGGCCTGTGAGCAACACATTAACTCAGTCTTTTAAAAATCTATGAATGTATTTCACCTTCACGTTTGAAAGATAGTTTAGTTGGATTTTTGGCTGGCAGTTTTTTTCTTTTAAGCACTTTAAATACTGCCCTCTGGAATTCATTGTTTCTGATTTTTTTTTTTTTTGATAATAAAATAAATGAGTTTATCTCAAAGCCACCCTGTGAGAAGATGGTGAGAAGTCACCCTCTGTGCATTCAGATTATGCTCACTGGCTAGACTGGCCCACGCAATGTGCACCAGATGATAGAGCTGCCAGCAATGTCGGGGACTGCGCATTCCCTAGCCCCCTACCCATTTTTTTTTTTTTTCACACACACACACTGTATTTTATTTTTACAAGAGATAAATAGACTGACACCAAGCATTGTACATGGATGACCACAACAAAAGCAACAATGATTGCAATTACCAAACATGAAACACACTCATACTATGTCATAATATTGACATTCAGTCCAGTAATCCTCCACTGTAACAGCTCCTTTACTTTGCAGTGAAAATTGATTTGTATATTCTTTGCCTCTGAGTCCTTGTGGGATTTTTTTTTTTAATTCAGACAGAAAGTCACAAAAATTATACTCATCCTCATCAGTTCACTCAGTCCCATGTAATTAATTTTTTTTTATCTTGATCTTTTGTTAGCACTTTTATGAGTTCATCAGTTTTTCATTAGAGTTCTGAAAATGCTTATTCATTCAGTTCAGCAGTACAGTCAGTTACCAGAAACCTGTACTTGTCAGAGTCTTTTCCATGAATTTCTTGAAGATGAAACCCTTTTATAAGAACATATTTGCAAAAGCATCAGAGTACACCCAGAACTGTCTGTAAATGACAAAAGACTTAAAAATGACCACAGTTAAAGATTTGATGAAAGTTCATAATAATGCAGTTGACAAGAAAATTAGTTATTTCTGAGATATACATTTTAAAGTAATAACTAGGATTATTACTTATAACATTATACCAGAACATATAAGATTTTTAGAAATTTCATGTAATGTCTGAAACATTTATATTAACATATTTCCATACATATTTCCATACAAATACAAATATAAGATTTTTAGAAATTTCATGTAATGTCTGAAACATTTATATTAACATATTTCCATACAAATAACCCAATGAAAGTTTAGTATTAGTTGTTTTGTTTGTTTGTTTTTTATACTGCAGGTTCTTTTTAGGCATCAATTTTATACACATCAGTGTATACATGTCAATCCCAATCGCCCAATTCAGCACACCACCATCCCCACCCCACTGCAGTTTTCCCCTCTTGGTGTCCATATGTCCATTCTCTACAGCTGTGTCTCAACTTCTGCCCTGCAAACCGGCTCATCTGTACCATTTTTCCAGGTTCCACATACATGCATTAATATACGATATTTGTTTTTCTCTTTCTGAATTACTTCACTCTGTATGACAGTCTCTAGATCCATCCACTTCTCAACAAATGACTCAATTTCGTTCCTTTTTATGGCTGAGTAATATTCCATTGTATATATGTACCACAACTTCTTTATCCATTCGTCTGTTGATGGGCATTTAGGTTGCTTCCATGACCTGGCTATTGTAAATAGTGCTGCACTGAACATTCGGGTGCATGTGTCTTTTTGAATTACGGTTTTCTCTGGGTATATGCCCAGTAGTGGGATTGCTGGGTCATATGGTAATTCTATTTTTAGTTTTTTAAGGAACCTCCATATTGTTCTCCATAGTGGCTGTATCAATTTACATTCCCACCAACAGTGCAAGAGGGTTCCCTTTTCTCCACACCCTCTCCAGCATTTGTTGTTTGTAGATTTTCTGATGATGCCCATTCTAACAGGAGTGAGGTGATACCTCATTGTAGTTTTGATTTGCATTTCTCTAATAATTAGTGATGTTGAGCATCTTTTCATGTGCTTCGTGGCCGTCTGTATGTCTTCTTTGGAGAAATGTCTGTTTAGGTCTTCTGCCCATTTTTGGATTGGGGTGTTTGTTTCTTTAATATTGAGCTGAATGAGCTGTTTATATATTTTGGAGATTAATCCTTTGTCCGTTGATTCATTTGCAAATATTTTCTCCCATTCTGAGGGTTGTCTTTTCATCTTGTTTATGGTTTCCTTTGCTGTGCAAAAGCTTTGAAGTTTCATTAGGTCCCATTTCTTTATTTTTGTTTTTATTTCCATTCCTCTAAGAGGTGGATCAAAAAAGATCTTGCTGTGATTTATGTCAAAGAGTGTTCTTCCTATGTTTTCCTCTAAGAGTTTTATAGTGTCCAGTCTTATATTTAGGTCTCTAATCCATTTTGAGTTTATTTTTGTGTATGGTGTCAGGGAGTATTCTAATTTCATTCTTTTACATGTAGCTGTCCAGTTTTCCCAGCACCACTTATTGAAGAGACTGTCTTTTCTCCATTGTATATCTTTGCCTCCTTTGTCATAGATTAGTTGACCATAGGTGCGTGGGTTAATCTCTGGGCTTTCTATCTTGTTCCATTGATCTATGTTTCTGTTTTTGTGCCAGTACCATATTGTCTTGATTACTGTAGCTTTGTAGTATTGTCTGAAGTCACGGAGTCTGATTCCTCCAGCTCCATTTTTTTCCCTCAAGACTGTTTTGGCTATTCGGGGTCTTTTGTGTCTCCATACAAATTTTAAGATGATTTGTTCTAGCTCCGTAAAAAATGCCATTGGTAATTTGATAGGGATTGCATTGAATCTGTAGATTGCTTTGGGTAGTATACTCATTTTCACAATGCTGATTCTTCCAATCCAAGAACATGGTATATCTCTCCATCTGTTGGTATCATCTTTAATTTCTTTCATCAGTGTCTTATAGTTTTCTGCATACAGGTCTTTTGTCTCCCTAGGTAGGTTTATTCCTAGGTATTTTATTCTTTTTGTTGCAATGGTAAATGGGAGTGTTTCCATAATTTCTCTTTCAGATTTTTCATCATTAGTGTATAGGAATGCAAGAGATTTCTGTGCATTAATTTTGTATCCTGCAACTTTACCATATTCATTAGTTAGCTCTAGCAGTTTTCTGGTGGCAGTTTTAGGATTCTCTATGTATAATATCACGTCATCCGCAAACAGTGACAGTTTTACTTCTTCTTTTCCAATTTGTATTCCTTTTATTACTTTTTCTTTGATTGACGTGGCTAGGACTTCCAGAACTATGTTGAATAATAGTGGTGAGAGTGGACATCCTTGTCTCGTTCCTGATCTTAGAGGAAATGCTTTCAGTTTTTCACCATTGAGAATGATGTTTGCTGTGGGTTTGTCATATATGGCCTTTATTATGTTGAGGTAGGTTCCCTCTATGCCCACTTTCTGGAGAGTTTTTATCATAAATGGGTGTTGAATTTTGTCAAAAGCTTTTTCTGCATCTATTGAGATGATCATATGGTTCTTCTTCTTCAGTTTGTTAATATGGTGTATCACATTGATTGATTTGCGTATATTGAAGAATCCTTGCATCCCTGGGATAAATCCCACTTGATCGTGGTGTATGATCCTTTTAATGTGTTGTTGGATTCTGTTTGCTAGTATTTTGTTGAGGATTTTTGCATCTATATTCATCAGTGATATTGGTCTGTAATTTTCTTTTTTTTGTAGTGTCTTTGTCTGGTTTTGGTATCAGGGTGATGGTGGCCTCATAGAATGAGTTTGGGAGTGTTCCTTCCTCTGCAATTTTTTGGAAGAGTTTGAGAAGGATAGGTGTTAGCTCTTCTCTAAATGTTTGATAGAATTCACCTGTGAAGCCATCTGGTCCTGGACTTTTGTTTGTTGGAAGATTTTTAATCACAGTTTCAATTTCATTCCTTGTGATTGGTCTGTTCATATTTTCTGTTTCTTCCTGGTTCAGTCTTGGAATGTTATACCTTTCTAAAAATTTGTCCATTTCTTCCAGGTTGTCCATTTTATTGGCATAAAGTTGCTTGTAGTAGTCTCTTAGGATGCTTTGTATTTCTGCGGTGTCTGTTGTAACTTCTCCGTTTTCATTTCTGATTTTATTGATTTGAGTCCTCTCCCTCTTTTTCTTGATGAGTCTGGCTAATGGCTTATCAATTTTGTTTATCTTCTCAAAGAACCAACTTTTAGTTTTATTGATCTTTGCTATTGTTTTCTTTGTTTCTATTTCATTTATTTCTGCTCTGATCTTTATGATTTCTTTCCTTCTGCTAACTTTGGGTTTTGTTTGTTCTTCTTTCTCTAGTTTCTTTAGGTGTAAGGTTAGATTGTTTACTTGAGATTTTTCTTGTTTCTTTAGGTAGGCTTGTATAGCTATAAACTTCCCTCTTAGAACAGCTTTTGCTGCATCCCATAGGTTTTGGATCGTCGTGTTTTCATTGTCATTTGTCTGTAGGTATTTTTTTATTTCCTCTTTGATTTCTTCAGTGATCTCTTGGTTATTTAGTAACGTATTGTTTATCCTCCATGTGTTTGTGTTTTTTACGTTTTTTTCCCTGTAATTCATTTCTAATCTCATAGCGTTGTGGTCAGAAAAGATGCTTGATATGCTTTCAATTTTCTTAAATTTACTGAGGCTTGATTTGTGACCCAAGATGTGATCTATCCTGGAGAATGTTCCGTGCGCACTTGAGAAGAACGTGTAATCTGCTGTTTTTGGATGGAATGTCCTATATATATCAATTAAATCTATCTGGTCTATTGTGTCATTTAAAGCTTCTGTTTCCTTATTTATTTTCATTTTGGATGATCTGTCCATTGGTGTAAGTGAGGTGTTAAAGTCCCCCACTATTATTGTGTTACTGTCGATTTCCTCTTTTATAGCTGTTAGCAGTTGCCTTATGTATTGAGGTGCTCCTATGTTGGGTGCATATATATTTATAATTGTTATATCTTCTTCATGGATTGATCCCTGGATCATTATGTAGTGTCCTTCTTTGTCTCTTGTAACATTCTTTATTTTAAAGTCTATTTTATCTGATATGAGTATAGCTACTCCAGCATTCTTTTGATTTCCATTTGCATGGAATATCTTTTTCCATCCCCTCACTTTCAGTCTGTATGTGTCCCTAGGTCTAAAGTGGGTCTCTTGTAGACAGAATATATATGGGTCTTGTTTTTGTATCCATTCAGGCAGTCTATGTCTTTTGGTTGGGGCATTTAATCCATTCACATTTAAGGTAATTATCGATATGTATGTTCCTGTGACCATTTTCTTAATTGTTTTGGGTTTGTTTTTGTAGGTCCTTTTCTTCTCTTGTGTTTCCCACTTAGAGAAGTTCCTTTAGCATTTGTTGTAGAGCTGGTTTGGTGGTGCTGAATTCTCTTAGCTTTTGCTTGTCTGTAAAGCTTTTGATTTCTCCATCAAATCTAAATGAGATCCTTGCCGGGTAGAGTAATCTTGGCTGTAGGTTCTTCCCTTTCATCACTTTAAGTATATCATGCCACTCCATTCTGGCTTGCAGAGTTTCTGCTGAGAAATCAGCTGTTAACCTTATGGGAGTTCCCTTGTATGTTATTTGTCGTTTTTCCCTTGCTGCTTTCAATAATTTTTCTTTGTCTTTAATTTTTGCCACTTTGATTACTGTGTGTCTCGGCGTGTTTCTCCTTGGGTTTATCCTGTATGGGACTCTCTGCACTTCCTGGACTTGGGTGGCTATTTCCTTTCCAATGTTAGGGAAGCTTTCGACTATAATCTCTTCAAATATTTTCTCTGGTCCTTTCTCTCTCTCTTCTCCTTCTGGGACCCCTCTAATGCGAATGTTGTTGTGTTTAATGTTGTCCCAGAGGTCTCTTAGGCTGTCTTCATTTCTTTTCATTCTTTTTTCTTTAGCCTGTTCCGCAGCAGTGAATTCCACCATTCTGTCTTCCAGGTCACTTATCCGTTCTTCTGCCTCAGTTATTCTGCTATTGATTCCTTCTAGTGTAGTTTTCATTTCAGTTATTGTATTGGTCATCTCTGTTTGTTTGTTCTTTAATTCTTCTAGGTCTTTGTTAATCATTTCTTGCATCTTCTCAATCTTTGCCTCCATTCTTATTCCGAGGTCCTGGATCATCTTCACTATCATTATTCTGAATTCTTTTTCTGGAAGGTTGCCTATCTCCACTTCATTTAGTTGTTTTTCTGGGTTTTTTTCTTGTTCCTTCATCTGGTACATAGCCCTCTGCCTTTTCATCTTGTCTATCTTTCTGTAACTGTGGTTTTTGGTCCACAGGCTGCAGGATTGTAGTTTTTCTTGCTTCTGCTGTCTGCCCTCTGGTGGTTGAGGCTATCTAAGAGGCTTGATGGGAGGCTCTGGTGGTGGGTAGAGCTGACTGTTGCTGTGGCGGTCAGAGCTCAGTAAAACTTTAATCCACTTGACTGTTGATGGGTGGGGCTGGGTTCCCTCCCTGTTGGTTGTTTTGCCTGAGGCAACCCAACACTGGAGCCTACCTGGGCTCTTTGATGGGGTTAATGGCAGACTCTGGGAGGGCTCACGCTAAGGAGCACTTCCCAGAACCTCTGCTGCCAGTGTCCTTGTCCCCACGGTGAAACAGAGCCACCCCCCGCCTCTGCAGGAGACCCCCCAACACCAGCAGGTAGGTCTGGTTCAGTCTCCCCCAGGGTCACTGCTCCTTCCCCTGGGTCCCGATGCGCACACTACTTTGTGTGTGCCCTCCAAGAGTGGGGTCTCTGTTTCCCCCAGTCCTGTCGAAGTCCTGCAATCAATTCCCACTAGGCTTCAAAGTCTGATTCTCTAGGAATTCCTCCTCCCGTTGCCGGACCCCCAGGTTGGGAAGCCTGACGTGGGGCTCAGAACCTTCACTCCAGTGGGTGGACTTCTGTGGTATAAGTGTTCGCCAGTCTGTGAGTCACCCACCCAGCAGTTATGGGATTTGATTTTACTCTGATTGCGCCCCTCCTACCGTCTCACTGTGGCTTCTCCTCTGTCCTTGGACGTGGGGTATCCTCCTTGGTGAAGTCCAGGGTCTTCCTGTCAATGATTGTCCAGCAGCCAGTTGTGATTCTGGTGCTCTCGCAAGAGGGAGTGAGAGCACGTCCTTCTACTCCGCCATCTTGGTTAATCCCTCCCCCCTACCCATTTAAACAAAACTTTCTTCCCATTATCAAGTCAATTTTTTCCTCCCCTTAAAGAAATCTTCCCTTCTTTGTTCCCACAGAGAACACAGGTCTTTTCTTTCCCTTTTTCTTCTAGAATCTGCTCAGCTTCAGCAGGAGGTTTCCATTCAGTTGCCTGGCATATTCCCTCATCAAATATTTATGGAGCAATTCCTATGTGCTGCATGCTGCTGCAGTACCAGGAATACAGCAGTGGGCTGTTTCTGATATTAATTGTTAGTCTTATTGGGGTTCCTTTTTATGTGATGTGTCATTTTTGTCATGCTTCTTTCAAGATTTTGTCTTTATCTTTGTCTTTGAACACAGACTTTGGCTATGAATATGTCTAGGTGTGGATCTCTGCGTTTATCATACTTGAAATTCATTGAGCTTCTTGGATATGTAGATTAACATTTTCCAGCATATTTGGTAATGTTTTCAGCAGTGAATTCTTTCAATTTTTTTTTGCTTCCTTTTCTCTCTCTTCTGAGACACCCATTATGTATATGTTGATATGCTTAATAGCATACCACAGGTCTCTGAGGGTCTCTTTGTTTTTCTTCATTCATTTTTCTTTTTGTTCTTCAGATTGTATAATCTCTAACGATCTATCTTAAAGTTTACTGATGTCTTCTGCCAGCTCAAATCTACTCCAGTGAGCACCTCCAGTGAAATTTTCATTTTGGCGATTATACTTTTCAACTCCATTTGGTTCTTTTTTTTTTTTTTTTTTTTTTTTTTAAATAAATATTTATTTATTTATTTATGGCTGTGTTGGGTCTTCGTTTCTGTGCGAGGGCTTTCTTCTAGTTGTGGCAAGCGGGGGCCACTCTTCATCGCGGTGCGCAGGCCTCTCACTATCGCGGCCTCTCTTGTTGCGGAGCACAGGCTCCAGACGCGCAGGCTCAGTAATTGTGGCTCACGGGCCCAGTTGCTCCACGGCATGTGGGATCTTCCCAGACCAGGGCTCGAACCCGTGTCCCCTGCATTGGCTGGCAGATTCTCAACCACTGCGCCACCAGGGAAGCCCCATTTGGTTCTTTTTTTAAAAAAATGTCTACTTTGTTGATTTTCACTTTTTGATGAGTCATTGTCATCATGCTTTCTTTCAATTATTTCAATATGATTTTCTTTAGTTTTTTGAATATATTTATAATAGCTGATCTCAAGTATTTTTCTGCTAAGTCTAATCTCTGGGACGTCTCAAGTGTAATTTTGATTGTCTTTTCTTTTTCTTGTTTAAGGGTCACACCTTCCTGTTTCTTTATATGTCTTGTAATATTTTGCTCAAAACTGGATATTTTCAATAACATATTGCAGCATCTCTGGATTCTGATTAGTTTCCCCTTCCTCCTCCATTTCCATTGGGGCTTGTTGATGTTGTTGTTTTTGTTAGTTTGTTTAGTGGCTTACATAGACTAATTCTATGAAGTCTATTTCCCTCTCCCCCACTCTTCACCATTGTGTAGTCTCTGATGTCATGTTCAGGTTTTCACCTTTTTCTTTTGGTTTCATTTTTAAATAAAATAAAACCTAAAAGTTACCCTTGGATCAGCATGGCTTACTATTTGACTAGTGCTTGATCAGAGATTGTGCTCAAGCTCCTTGAGCCAGTAAGGCCTGTATTCTTTGCGATGAATCTGCATATATCTTGGGGAATGCTTTCAAGACTTCCCCATGTTCACCCAGTGACTAGTAGCTCTCAAGTACCCACTCTGGTTGCTCCTGAGTGGGAGCAGCCTTAGTGCATGCCCACAGCCTTCTGGGACAAATGTGATCTTAGCAGGACCTCTTTTAACTGTTTCTTTCCGCAGTTCTGTGTTAAAGTTGCTGCTACTAGTTTCATGGAGCTTTTAGCCTTCTTTTATTTGCTCATCACTAAGACCTCTATTATTTTTTTTTATAAATTTATTTATTTATTTATTTTGGCTGCGTTGGGTCTTCATTGCTGTGTACAGGCTTTCTCTAGTTGTGGCAAGTGGGGGCTACTCTTCGTTATGCTGCGCGGGCTTCTCATTGCTGTGGCTTCTCTTGTTGCGGAGCTCGGGCTCTAGCCACACGGGCTTCAGTAGTTGTGGCACGCAGGCTCAGTAGTTTTGGCTCACGGGCTCTAGAGCGCAGGCTCAGTAGTTGTGGCGCACGGGCTTATTTGCTCTGCGGCATGTGGGATCTTCCTGAACCAGGGCTCGAACCCGTGTCCCCTGCATTGGCAGGTGCATTCTTAACCACTGCGCCACCAGGTAAGCCCAGACCTGTATTGTTTTTGACAACGCCTTAAGGCCTGAGTTCCTCCACACTGTCTTCCCAATAAAGTCTGCCCACTCAATAGAACTGCAGTTGCCAGTTCTCCTTTCTTGCCTTCCCCTTAGTTAGATTTTCTACACTACTACATCAGAGTTAGGAGTGAGGGTAGTGAGCCAGCAAATGGTATCCTGAGTTCTTCTCATCTTGCCTTCCAGTGTGGAGCCTAGCAGTGAAAGCTGGGGAGGAAAAGGGAGGTTATCTGGGTCCCAGTAATCTAGGTTGGCCACGTCTGCAGTAGAGCCTCTATGGATGGGAGCCGGGTGTGGGAAGAGAGCCTCTGCCTTCTCAGCCCTGGGGATAGAGTGTCTGATCTACTATATAACTGCATGTCAGAAATACTATATAATTGTGAAAAAAATAAGAAGCTTACGGTCAATAATTGCCTGTGTTAACTTCCATAATGTTTAAAAACAAAAGTGTAGGGACTTCTCTGGTGGTGCAGTGGCTAAGAATCCGCCTGCCTATGCAGAGGACATGGGTTCCTGGTCCAGGAAGATACCACATGCCGTGGAGCAACTAAGCCCGTTCGCCACAACTACTGAGCCTGCACTCTAGAGCCTGCGCGGCACCACTACTGAAGCCCATGCACGTAGAGCCCATGCTCCGCAACAAGAGAAGCCAACATAATGAGAAGCCCACGGACTGCAATGAAGATTAGCTCCCACTCACCACAAGTAGAGAAAGCCCGTACGCAGCAAGGAAGACCCAACGTAGCCCCAAAAAAAAAAACCCAGAAAACCAAAAGTGTATCTAAAACATCTGATGACATTTCAGTATTTATCTATATTTGTGCCACTTTAACAAAATGAAATGATTTTTGCTATTATGTATGGTCCTATAGATCTAAGTATAAATTGGAGAGAGCCTTAATTATTTTTCAGTAGAAAAAATGCCATTTGTTCTCCTAAACTTATACAATTATTATAAACACATATATCCACATCCACACCTGCTAAAAGTCTCATTTATATTTACATTAATTCGAACTTCACCAGCCTTTGTTGGATCAACTTCAATCTCTTCAATGGATGGGGGAGCATTTGCTGTCCAGGCAATGGCTGCCTGGATGTGATAATCTATTTTAAAAAAACATAAAATGGTGGGACTTCCCTGGTGGCGCAGTGTTTAAGAATCCACCTGCCAATGCGGGGGACACGAGTTCAAGCCCTGGTCCGGGAAGATCCCACATGCCGCGGAGCAACTAAACCTTTGTGCAACAACTACTGAGCCTGCAGTCTAGAGTCCGCGAGCCACAACTACTGAGCCTGCATGCCACAACTACTAAAGCCCGCAGGCCTATAGCCTGTGCTCTGCAACAAGAGAAGCCACCGCAATGAGAAGCCCGTGTACTGCAATGAAGAGTAGCCCCCACTCGCTGCAACTAGAGAAAGCCTGCATGCAGCAATGAAGACTCAACGTTGCCATAAATAAATAAATAAATAAATTTATTTTTAAAAAAACATAAAAAAAGATAAAATGGTGAAATGGGCTTATTGCTATTAAACAAAAATTGGATGAAATATGTAGTTAAATTCACTTCTACTATGCTAACTGGTCATTCTGGTTATCTCACTTTGAAATGCAGATAATCTACTTCATTAATTGAAAGCAATAGCGTATATACATGTGAATATATATAATATAAAATGTTGTAATGTGAAATCAGCGATATCTATCAATTTAGCTATCTGTAGAGAAAAGTAAGCCTATGTATATACCTCTCATATATCTCATGTCATTCTATGATATTGGTACATAGATAGTCTTTATTTAAAAATTGTTTTATCCCAGGCATCTGATTGATATACTTTACTCTTAAAGGATTTCTTTCATTCCAAATGGCCCGAGAGGTTAATCTTAGCCAGCTGATCTATGGAGCACAGTTCAGTTTATAGAGTCTAAATTTCTGCATTATATGTCCTAATATTAATCATTTATTTAAAATAGGGACAATTATAATTCTTCATGTAAAGAAAATTATAAGAAAAGTTGGATGTTACTTTGGTTATAGGACAAAAGAAACAATATTAGTTTTCTTCTTTAGTCAAATTCATTCTTGTAAAACATCATGAGGAACATTTTATCTTATCTTGGCACTTAGTTCCTGTGTCTTATAGCTCGTATTCATTTATTGCATTTTTATTTTTAAATCTCTGTACAGTTCAAGCTTAGATATTTATCTATCGATTTTTTCCATATGTTAGTAGGTGGCTGCAACTGGAGGATGATTTTAGTTTTATAGAAGGATATTTTTACTTTACAGAATGATTGATTAATATGTTTCTTTAAATAATAATTGTTCTTATTTTATCACAATTATGATCTTATTTCTTAAAAATTGACTTACAGTTTACCAGGAATACTTCCATTGTGTAAAACATGGTGCACGTGTATTCCCATGGCAACTTCAACACAGCCTTAGATAATAAAGTTTCACCCACTAGTAAGATCATACACAGGACTACATTTCAAGAGTAAACCATGCCTTACTTTGCTGGCTATTTCTGTGGAGAGTTTAGCTTGCTCCATCATTCCCTTTGACTGGTGCAGAAGTGAGAACTTTTGTCTCTTCCCCTCACCAGTCCAGACTGAGTATGACATTTTTCTCAGACCTCAGCGTGATTCATAGCCATTACACACCAATCAGGGATGGAGAGATGAAGGGAGGGGAGAAATGAAAAGCTGAGGGAGACAGGGGGAAGGAAAATGTAAGATATAAAATGGGGAGGTGAAGGATGAGGATGAGAACAATTTAAAGAGAAAGGAAGGAGGATTTTTGAAAGGAAAAAATGAAAGTAAATGGGGGTTTTAGAAGGAAAAATAAAAGAGATAAAGTAAAAATAACAAACTTTTCTTACAATGTATGTGGTGCTTTATGGTTTGGAAATTCTACATCCATAATCTCATTTTATTCTTAACCCAACCTCTAGACTAATTGTTCATATCATCCCTTTATTGATAAGGAGACTGAGTTTCACAAATATAATTTTAGCTACAGCTCAAATAAGATTTCTGATTTCAAATTCCATGATTTGGGGGGCCAAATAATGAAGAAAAATGTAAGAAATGATGAGAAGAGAGAGAAGTTTAGAAAGAATGGTAAAGATTGGTGAAAGATAGCAGGGAAAGAACATAAAAGAAAGAACAAAATTAAAGAGATTATTTAGAAAAGAACTGTGTTAGGACAGAAACCTAACTCAAACTGCAAAAATGGGTATTTAGTGGCTCAAGTAACCAAATAATCCACGTCATCTGGTTTTAGAAACAGAAGGATCTAGAGCAAGCTTTTTCAACCTTGACACTCAATCTGTAGATATGTATTTACTGGTTGCCTGCTGTTCCTCAGGTACTTTCTGTGTTGATGGAAATAGTGATGAGTAAAGATGCTGTAAATAAGACAGAGTATCTCCATCTCTGGTTGAAACCTGCCTCAATGTGGTCTTTATTTTAAAACTCACTTATTTTATCTCATTTTTCAATTTACCATTTTATCTTTTTGCCTCTTATTTTTATTTTAAATTTTCAATCTGTTCTTTTTCTTTAAGCTTACTTTTTTCTTTTCAAGGAAGAATTTTAAACAAATGTGACTTTATTGTTTTTTTGGAAAATTATACATGATCATTGCATAAAAAACAATTCATAGTAGTACAATTTGAAGGTAAGAATTAGCTGAAACTTCACAATACTAGCATAGTCACTATTGACTTTTGAGTGAACATCCTTTCAGAACATTTTCTTTCCTATTCTGTTCTGTTCTATTCCACTCCCCTCCCCTCTCCTCTCCTCCCCTCCCCTCCCCTCCCCTCCTCTCCCCTCCATTCCATTCCATTATATATCTATGGAGTCTATCTACATATGTATCTATAAAAAAGATAACTAGACTTACATAAATGGGATAATACTTAAATCAGTGTTTCTCAAAATGTGGCTTGGTGAGACCACCAGCATCGGAACACCCAGAATTAGTGGGATCTGCCTCTGAGCTAATGAATAGAATCCCCCTGTCTTGGATTTTAGACAGTCCACCTTAAACTTCCCATTTTAACCTTATTTTCTATTTTTTTATTAAGTAATATAAGTGCATAACAAAAATAAAATAGAACAGAAGGACCTATAATGAGAAAACAATTTACCATTTCCAACTTCACTAAACAGAGGTATACACACTTAAAATTTCCTGATTTTAGATCTTTTGGTAGTTACTCCATAGAATGAAGTAATATGCCTATACCTTATTTATTAATTTTAAACAAAATAATATATTGTGCAAGATGCAGCCAACTCTCTCTTTCTTCCTCTTCCTTAGAGCTTCTCATTATTATTTTTAGTTCTTCTACTGGTTACATTTATAATTTTAAATGAAATGACGAAAATAAGATAATTTGTATTTCGTTCTCTCACTTTTTAATTCATATCCCAAGATAGGATGTCATATTTTTCAAGAAAAAACAATAATATGAATGAAAAAATGAAAGGACATGATAGAAAATAAGAATATTAGGAAAGTAATGGGTAGATCAGATGCGAGAAGAAGGGACTAAAGGGGTCAGGAGTGGTTTCTGCCTTTGCTGCTCATTTGCTTGCTCTGGGCACTCAACATGATCTCGTCTTCAGACATGGAAGCATAAAACCCTACCTATCAGGATAGTACAGTTTAGGTTTATTACTTCTATCACACTACATTTGAAAATTACTGTTTTATGCCAATTTTAAACAAGTAGATTAGATAATGGAATAATCTCTCATGAATCCTCAGATAAATGTTATATTTTATAACATATTGTGGCTTATGTAATTTACAGCAATTTTTATAAAAATACACTAAGTTGAACACTTTATTCACTTTTCCAAAACTATTTCAAAATTATTTCTTTTGAAAACTGTGATGATTTGAACGTTCTTTGTGATGCTGAAGCATTTAATTATTCAGGTTTCCTCACCTCTCACTTTACTTTGATTGTGTTTTGATCAGTCCAGATGGGAGGTGAGATGGAATTTCAGGTTAAATTAAGTTTTGTTCAGTCTATTTGAGAAACAAAAATAATAATACCCCAATGTCTCTCTGATTTTTTATTTTATTCATTTCTTTATTCATCAACTTTTAAAATTGTGTCTATTAATGTATGCCACACCTTGGGCTAGTCAATGGAGAATAAAAAGGTTAGTAAGAAAGTCATGGTGGGTACAGATGGACCAGTTTGCAAGGCAGAAATAGAGACACGGATGTAGAGAACAAACGTATGGACACCAAGGGGGGAAAGCGGGGGCAGGTGGTGCTGGTGGGATGAATTGGGAGGTTGGGATTGACATATATACACCAATATGTATAAAATAGATAACTAATAAGAACCTGCTGTATAAAAAAATAAATAAAATAAAATTCAAAAGGCAAAAAAAACGAAAGTCATGGTGGGGACTTCCCTGGTAGTCCAGAGGGTAAGACTCCACACTCCCAATGCTGGGGGCCCAGGTTCGATTCCTGGTCGGGGAACTGGATCCTATATGTATGCCACGACTAAGAGTTCTTATGCAGCAACTAAGCATCCGCATGCTGCCACTAAAGATCCCTCATGCTGCAGCGAAGATCCCGCGTGCCACAACTAAGACCTGGCACAGCCAAAATAAATAAATAAATATATTTTTTAAAAGTCATGGTGGATCCTCATCACAGACCTTTTTACAGGTTTTTATCTGAACTTGAGCCAATGTAAACTTGTGATTCAGGAGCTGTCTGTCTCAGTGTTTCCTCATCTGTGTAAGCATAGGTTGCATTAGATGACCTATGAGGAATAGTATCTTATTTTACTATTTGTATTAATGAATCTTATGCAAATGTAGGCACTCAATGATTGAATCACTGATACTTTTTTTTTTTAGTTTCTTCATTAAATAGAACAATAGCTGGTAGAGCAATTTTATCCAATTTATTATCCCTTTTCCTTGTAGCTTCAAGTGCTGTCGTTCTCTGTATTAGTCTCTTTTAGCCTTTCGATCAAATTTTGTTAGTAGTTTCCATCCAACTCTTCCTTTTCTTGACAAATATTTATTGAGCACCTACTATATTTCTAGCCACACATAGAGCTGAGGGAAGTTTCAAGCAGAGGAAACCATTGCAAAACCTTGAGGTGTTAATGAGCTTGGCACATTTAAGGAATTGAAAGAATGTCCTGGAGCTCTTGTAGAATGAGCAAGCAACAACATGGTGGGAAGTGAGATGGCCAAGGTAGGAACTTCTTTGGTACAAGCACCAGGCTGACAATGTGTAGGCATCCCAGGGAGCACTCGCCATACAGTAAGACTTTAGATTGCTTACTCTAGAGCCTGCATCTAATTATTTGTTTATGGACTCCTGCATCTTTTCATGCTGTTAAATACATTGTACCTTTTTTTTTTTTTTTTTAATTGTTTTGAACTTTTCAGTAGAGAATTTGAGTAGGGTCTTGTCCTGGCCTTCCTCATTTACTTTTATCCCTTTTGTTACAAAAGGATAAAAAAAATAATACCCTAGTATTCCTGTGGATTTTGTTTTGTCAACTATTCATTTTGTTCCAGGAGGTTGCCTACATTATATATATAGTGCCTAACATTACATATAAACTTACAAATTACAGTTCACAGAAGTCTTAGGTAATTAAGAAAGTTGCAATCATAGGATCAGGGACTTAGACACAGACAGGAATGGTGTAAGAAGATACTATAAATTATTTGTGTATTATTTGCACTCCGTAGTCAAATTTGACCAGGTCTTAATCTCTAGATTTGTTTTTTTAATTTACAATTTCAACCATTTTTATTTATTTTTATTTATTTATTTGGCTGTGTTGGGTCTTTGTTGCGGTGCGTGGGCTTCTCATTGCGGTGGCTTCTCTTGTTGCTAAGCGCGGGCTCTAGGCTCACAGGCTCTAGAGCGCAGGCTCAGTAGTTGTGGCTCACACGCTTAGTTGCTCCGCGGCATGTGGGATCTTCCCGGACCAGGGCTCAAACACTTGTCCCCTGCATTGGCAGGAGGATTCTTAACCACTGTGCCACCAGGGAAACCCTACCACAGACATTTTAAAGGCATACACACTTTAAAGAAAAATCCTCTAGGTCTGAACAGGGAGTTTCCATCCCTAGGGTTGTTAATAGCGAGGCCTTTCTACTCTAGGTTTATTTTTTAATCTGTTAAAAGCTGTTTGAGTTGGCTTTCAATTATATTAGCTCCTTGAAGTATTGCTTTCTATCAAGCAAGAGCACATAAATTAGCAGAGAGGGAAATTATTTTGTCATGAAATTATTGTGAAACTTTATTTTATGAAAATTCCCAGTTGATTCCCAAAATTGATAGAATAGTCTTCTCCCATTATATATAATTATATATAAATCATTTATATATATATATATATATATATATATATATATATATATATATAAATGTTGTGGGGAGCATAGTAGATGGAAGGCCACTCCCACAAATGATGACACTTCACTTCCTTCTGGTTGCTCCCAGGGATTCCTTTAATGCAGTGTTCAGTAAATTACAGCCCACAGTCAAATCTGGCCCGCTATCTGTTTTTGCAAATAAAGCTTTATTGAAATGCAATCATGCTCATCCATTTATGCATTGCCTATGGCTGCTTTATGGTACAATGGCTGACTTGGGTAGTTGTGACAGAGGCCATATGGCATTCACAGCCTAACATATTTACTATTTGGCTGTGTTAGTTTCCTAGGACTACTGCAACAATGTAACATAAACTGGGTGATTTAAAACAACAGAAATTTTTTGTCTGATAGTTCTGGAAGCTAGAAGTCCAAAATCAAGATGTCAGCAGGGACACGTTCCCTCTGAAAACTGTGGCGGTATTCCTTCCTTGCCCTCTCCTAGCTGCTGGTGGTTACTGGCAATCTTTGGCCACCATGACATCCTAGGTTCCTTGACTTGCAGCTGCCTAACTCCAGTCTCTGACTTTATCAACACATGAATTCTCCCTGTGTGTCTCTGCCTTCACATGGCTGGCTTCTTCTTAGGACACCAGTCATGTGGGATTGGGGGCCTACTCTCCTACAGTGTGACCTCATCTCAACTTAACTAATAACATCTGCAACTGTATTTCCAAACAAGGCCACGTTTTGAGATACTATGGCTTAGGACCTCAACATATCTTTTTAAATTTTTTTTCTAGAAGGGACACAGTCTGGTGCTTAACACTGGCCTTTCAAGGGAAAGTTTGCCAACCCCTGGTGTAAAGGGAAACTTTTTTGTTGGGGACACGCCATTGGCATGCCCAACATTTTTGTAAAACTACACTGTGGTATAAGTTTCTTCCCACTCAATCCTTCCTTCTCTCTCTCCTTTAACAGGCATTGGATCAGCATTGCATTTTGGAATCCCTTTCTGCCCATTTCAGCTCCTTTCCTCTTTATCCTTCACAAGTTTTTAACCAATGAATATCTAATTCTGTCTTGCTAACTACTTCTCAGAGGACCCTAAAAGACACATCCCTTAGGATTTTCAAAACAAAATTGAGGCATCTGGGAGATCAATGAACAATATTCTCAACATTTTCCAACTCAGGGTATTTAAAAATCTTCATTGGTTCTGTCCAAAGGTAATTTATGGGTTATAAGTGGGTTTATATTGATTCTTTTGGCAGGTAGTTGGTTATCACTTTGGTAACACAGTGGTTTTAACACCCTTTGAAAGTAGAAAGCAAATATTAACACAAGGTTAAAAAAATTAGAGCCATCAAAAATTAAAACATCCTACATTATGTAGTAAATTGGTGCAGAATCATTAATGAGAGATGAGGGAGACATTCTACATTTAATCCTAGTAACAGTCTGATTCCATTTTGGACATTTGACTGCTGACTGCTTTTAAGCCCTCACCCATCCCTATTCCATTCTTGCCCCACATCTGATCAGTATTATAAGAAATCCTGAATACTCTCCTTTGGTTCTGGGGGAAAATCCAAACCACATGCCGTGACCTGCTCACCCTGATCCACCCCTTAACCACAATAAAGGTCAAAGCCAGTCACCCCACCTAGTTCTCTCAAGCCATTTTTGAAACTGCTTAAGAGCATGTCTGCTCTCTTCATAAAGCTTATGTTAGTAATAAATCTTTTCACACCCTCTTGGTACATATGTGACATCATCAGTGCACATTTGAACAGATTTTAGCTGAGAGGTTCACATTCCTAAAACAGGTTATTCACTAGGACCCTACATAATGCTTTGCTCCTGCCGCTGCCTATGCCTCTGTCACCAACGAAGATCCTGTTTCTCAGGATTATAGGGAAAAATACCCATGGCACAGCCAACTTAAGCCGGGGGTCCTTAAACCCTATAGAGCAAGCACTGCTGTAGGGGAGGCCCTGAACCCTGACAATGCTCATATGAGACTCTCTGGAGGAAGAAACTCTAAATATAAATAGAGCAGAGAGGATTTCCTCAAAGTATAGCCAGTTACTACCAAAAAAGAGACATCCACAATTTGACCCAATTGGAAATCCAAAACTACTAAAACTTTATACAACAGAAAAACAAACCAAAAAAAGGTTTTGTGCTTCTATCATGTAGGTTCTAAATTGTCTACAACAATAGACAAACTTTCATGGACTTAATATTAGGACTCAAGGTATAGTTATAACTGGGGATCCTACTGCATTTAAACAAGGTACCCTCTACATGGAGATTTGACTAAATTTAAATAAAAGGCTCCCTATACTCTTAGGGGAGTTACCAAATATAAAATAGAGGAAAATTAGGTATTCCTCATCTTAACCATCAGAACTATTGCCTTGCTTAAATTTCCCATGGTTATATAGCATCCTTGTCCTAAAATATCTCCTAGTGGCCATGGATACTCTGGCCCAATAAGTAATAAATTAAATTAAATTAAATTAAATCTCTGGCACTTGGTTTGCAAAAATAACCCCTCACCCCTAGTTAAAATAGTTGATACAGCACTATATAAATTAGAATAGGGCTTTTAAGGGTTGAAAGCCATTATACAAGACCTATTTAAAAAAGGGATGATAATCTCCACTGTCTATCCATTTAAGCTCTTTGTCAGGCAATTTGCATATCTCCATTTCTTTGAGGTTTGTTACTGGAAAATTATGTTCCTTTGGTAGTGTCATGTTTTCTTGATTTTTCATGTTTCTCGAAGTCTTGTACTGCTGTTTTCACTCTGAAGAAGCAGTAACCTCCTCCAGTCTTTACCAACTGGCTTTGGGTTCACCTGTTAGTCCGGCTAGGTATTCTGAGGCTTCCTCAGACCTCTATATTGATGCACCTGCTACACATTTCTTGTTCCCTCTTGGAAGAGGGGCATTCTTAAGATTGTATGCCTTCTCTCAATCCTGCAAAACCAGGCCAGGTGTTGAGAGCCCCTCATTTGTTTCCCTAGGATGGTGCCCTGGACTGCTCATGTTTGTGAGCCTTCTCTCCATCCTGCAGCGCTGGGCCAGCTTTCTGCACTTCCTCATTAGCTGTCTGCAAAGGCTTGCTCTTGCTGGCCATGGATGGACAGAGAGGATGGAGGGCATGTGTGAGGCACTTGGAGTGTTGGGGGTGACAGTGGGTCAGCTGGAGGTCCATAGATGATGCACCCCAGTGGCTCCTGGGCAGGATTCCTGGTGGAGACCATGAAATGGTTGGTAGAAAGAACCATGAAGTGGTTAGTAGAGTCTCTTTGATGAGTTCTGAGCCCTGGCTGCTATGCTTTCAGCCTCTCCCAGCCCCTCCACTTTGCAGATTACCTTGGAAATTTGGGTCAGGTGAGAAACAAGTGGGCCTCCTGGGAAGTGTTTCACATGGCTGGGGAAGCTGGACGCTCACTTCTACGCTCTCACTTTCCCCCTTGGGAGAAATTGTCTGTGACAGGGGTCTCTCCTGGCACCAGGCCATGCTACTTTGGGGGAGGAGTAATGCAGACATAGTGAAATGTTCTGTTTCCCCTCTTCAGTGTGTCTGTTCTTAGAAATTTTTGCTCCAACAATATGCTGGAACTTCTCCGCTGGACTCTCAGACTCCCACAAAGGTACTCATCCCCGGGTGGCTGCCAAGATCAGTGTTATGTGGGAGGATGATGGATTAAAAACTTCTCTTTTGCCATCTTGCTGATGTCACTCCCAGACAACTCTCTTTTCTTAGCATAACAGTTCTACTTATTTTTTTAGTAGTTGCCCTAGGGTTTGCAATATACATTTGCAGCTAATACAAGTCCATTTTCAAATAACACTATACTGCTTCATGGGTAATGAGTACCTTATAATTACAAAATGATCCTAATTCCTCCCTCCTTTCTCTTGTATCATTGCTGTCATTCATTTCACTTAAATCTAAGCATATAATGTATATACACAAGCACAAATAATTGAATACATTTCTTCTATTTTGAACAAACTGTTATCTGCTATTTCAATTTAGAAAAAGTAAAAGTTTTTACTTTTCCTTCACTTATTCATTCTCTGATGCGCTTCTCTTCTTTATGTAGATCTGAGTCAGACCTATATAATTTCCCTTCTTTCAAAAGAACTTCTTTTAACATGCCTTACAAGGCAGGTCTCCTGGCAATAAATTCCCTCAGTTTATGTTTGTCTGAGAAAGTTTTTATTTTGCTTCAAACCTTTTCTGTGGATGTGTTTTCTCTGAACTTGTGTATGTAAAGTGCTAATTAGAGGGATTTGCCAGTTTCTTTTTTCAGGAGCTTGTTATATCTTGTTTCCTCTGTTTTCTGTCTGTGGCTCTGCAGGTTCTCTGATTCTACAGTAACAAGCCATTCTATTCTCCCTGGTCTACCAGGCAGCTCCCTCATCAGGGCCCTGAATCAGGCCAGAGAGATTTCAGCCCCTTGAACACTCCTCTGAAATGCCTTCCCCTCGATGCACACCCTGCTCCTCACCTTCTCTCTCACTCTGAGTGACGTGAGACAAAAACCTGTCCATCTGGCAGGCTGCTCTCAGAAAGGTTGGTATGTTGGTGGCACACTACTCCTTTCTCTTCCTCCTGGGGGAGAAGCCTCAGGTTGTGCACCTTCTCTCCGTTGCACAAAGTTGTGCCAGTGCTTGAAGCTGCCGACCACTTTCCAGCGTCTCTGCTGACCCCCAGGCCGCCACACTGTGCTGATTCCATCAGCCCTGATTCAGGGGTGAGGAGAGACAGAAACTAGTCCTTCAGGCAGCTTTCAGAAAATCGCAGGTGTAGGAGGCATGTTTTACTCCTCTTTCTTCCTCCCTCCCTCCCTCCCTCCCGGAGAAGTCTCAGGGTGATCGATTTATCCCAATTAAGCAAAACTGCGCCAGCTGGGCCTTCCGGTTTTCCACTGTCCTCCGCTGCCTCTGGGCCTCCAACCTACGGTGGTTCTGTTAACAGCTCTGAGTGAAAAGTGAGGCGAGGCAGAAACCAGGGCTCTGGAAAGCTGGTGTGGGATGCAAGGTCCACTCTCTTTTTCCCCCCAAAGTAGAAGTTGCAAGTTGAGGTCTTTCTCTCTTGGCAGTGAGCTATGTTAGCTTGGCGGTGGAGCTGATACAGGTAAAGTGATACTGCTTTTCTTAACCTTTTCAATGCAGCTGTTCTTGGTTTTGTGTTTGCTTGTGGTACTGAAACTTCTTAACTGGGATCTGGAATTCACATAAAGATGTTTGGGTTTGTATATCTTTATTAAATTGATGTTTCTGTGGGGAAAGGAGGACTAGGACTTCCTGTTCAGCCATCTTGCTGGTCTCACTCTCTGGGATTAGTTTTTTATTTGTAATCCCAGGATTTATTTTCAGTTTTATGTGCAGGTAATGTATAATTAGATAGAATGGGCTTCAAATTTTGTCTTGGTATCTAACAAGATAATATTACTCAGGTAATAACCTGAGTTGTTATGGAGAAAATGTGTTAATGGTTTAAAGTATCAGTTTTTAATCTATAAAACTTGATTTTTGCTGTTTAGACAGTTACATAGGAGAGTTTATAGGAAGCACTTCATAAAATTCTTAAACGTAGTGCTCAAAAAGACCACTTATTATAATTTAAAATTTTTTGTCTACGTGAGATCAATTCAGTGTGTGGTCACAATTGATATTTGATACCCTTTCTCTGTGTCCAAAACCAATATTCAGTGTATTGATGAGCTTGGTTGCCTGAAATGCAAAATCAGTGCCCAAACCAGTCACTTCCACCACCACCTGATGGACAAGCATTTTGAAGTTCTGAGGGTTGAGGCAATCCCTCAAAGCTTCTCCTGGGAGTTTCTCCTCACATCTGATGTCAGTGCTGATGAGCCCAGTGGAAGAACCAGGTGCTCTGAACTTCAAGATGATGGCTGAACACATTCCCCCATGTTCATTGGTCATACAGGTGGAACATGTTGTGACCTGAGCACTCAGAAGTTACCTTGTTCAACTTGTTTTGCTGGATGAACCTGTATCATCAGCAAAACCACCACTGCTTTGACTGACTTGGCAACGTTAGTTCATTGTATAGACAATGTCTCTGAAACACTCGGGCATGCCTAACAATAGCTCTGTAGTGTGTGGACAATTCACCATTTTTACACTTGTAGTCTCCTATCAGGTAGTACATACTGTGAACATTCTTGTGCCACAAAAATGTTAAAAATCTTCCTCTGAAAATAAACCTATTACTTCCATCCAGTCCATCTAGCAAGAGGGAGTTTATTTTTCTGCAATAACACGGAAGCATACAGTAACAAGAGTTAAATAAAAAGCTCAGCTCTGGATAAATACTTGTGACGAAGTAAGCAATTTTGGTGAGAAGTTGTCAGTGAAAGAAACCAACTCTTCATTTTTAGGAAAAGACATATTTGGGGGCCTAAAAAGGAGGTACACTCTCTGCACCATCAACAAGGAAACATGAGAATATTATCAATAAGAAGAGGAAAATGTAACGTGATTATCAGTTTGAACTGACTCATAAGATTAATAAAGTTATTTAAATACCATAAATTTTGTATGGTGGATCCATCCATTAGCTTTTAAGATTATAGTGACATATGATCACATAGCCATCTCTGCTATTTAAAGTTAACCTGGGCAAATAGATTTCAATAGAAATAAATTTTCTAATTATTAGAAAAGTTGATATGTATGTAAATTATCTTCCTGAAGATCATGGAAAACTATACCCAAGAGTGACACCAATATCCATGGCATGTGGGTAGGCATCACATATATTTTGTTCATTGCTGTATCTTCTGTAACTATTTAGCACATAAAAAGTGCTAAATTCATATTCTGAATAAATGAATGTATACCGTAGTGATGCTTTCTCTTGGTAATCTAGTTTAGTGCTAGCAGCACAGAAGGGAATCAGAAAGGCCTTCGTTTGAAAGCCATTTCTGCGACTACCTAATTGCTGACCTTGAAAAATATGTTTAATTTTCCAGAGCCTCTGTTCATACGTAGAATGAAGAAAACTTACATCATAAGGCTTTTGTCAGGATAATCAGAGGGGCCTGTGAAGCACTTAGCATAGTGTGTAAAGCCTCAAAGCATTCAATATGTGGAAGCTACTATAAATATATGTTTTTAAAAGTTTTATTGAAATATATTTGATTTACAATGTTATGTTAATCTCTGCTGTACATCAAAGTGATTCAGATATATATATGTGTATTTCTTTTCATATTCCTTTCCATTATGGTTTATCACAGGACATTGAGCATAGTACCCTGTGCTATACAATAGGACCTTGTTGTTTATCCATCCTATATATAATAGTTTGTATCTGCTAATCCCACACCCCCAATCCTCCCCTTCCGCATCCGCCCTCCCCTTTGGTGACCACAAGTTTGTTCTCTGTATCTGTGAGTCTGTTTCTGTTTCGTAGATATGTTCACTTGCATCGTATTTTAGATTCCACATATAAGTAGTATCATATGGTATTTGTCTTTCTCTTTCTGACTTACTTTGCTTAGTATGATAATCTCTAGGTCCAACCATGTTGCTGCAAATGGCATTATTCCATTCTTTTTTATGGCTGAGTAATATTCCATTGTATATATATACGTGTGTGTGTGTATATATATATATACATACACCACATCTTCTTTATCATTCATCTGTTGATGGACATTTATGTTATTTCCATGTCTTGGCTATTGTAAACAGTGCAGCTATGAACATAGAGGTGCATGCATCTTTTCAAATTATAGTTTTGTCTGGATATGTGCCCAGGAGTGGGATTGCTGGATCATATGGCAACTCTATTTTTAGTTTTTTGAGGAACCTCCATACTGTTCTCCATAGTGGCTGCACCAATTTACATCCCCCCCAACAGTGTAGGAGGGTTCCCTTTTCTCCACACCCTCTCCAGGATTTGTTATTTGTAGACTTTTTAATGATGACCATTCTGACCAGTGTGAGGTGGTACCTCATTGTAGTTTTGAGTTGCATTTCTCAAATAATTAGTGATGATGAGCCTCTTTTCATATGCCTATTGGCCATCTGTATGTCTTCTTTAGAGAAATGTCTATTTAGGTCTTCTACCCATTTTTTGATTGGGTTGTTTGCTTTTTTTGTTATTGAGTTGTATGAACTGTTTGTATATTTTGGAAATTAAGCCCTTGTTGGTCCCATCATTTGCAAATATTTTCTCCCAGTCCGTAGGTTGTCCTTTCATTTTGTTTATGGTTTCCTTTGCTGTGCAAAAGTTTGATTACATCCCATTTGTTTATTTTGGCTTTTATTTCTGTTGCCTTGGGAGACTCACCTAAGAAAACATTGGTACGATTTATGTCAGAGAATGTTTTGCCTATGTTCTCTTCTAGGAGTTTTATGGTGTCATGTCTTATATTTAAGTCTTTAAGCCATTTTGAGTTTATTTTTGTGTATAGTGTGAGGGTGTGTTCTAACTTCATTGATTTGCATGCGGTTGTCCAACTTTCCCAACACTGCTTGCTGAAGAGACCTTTTCCCCATTGTATATTTTCCCTCCTTTGTCAAAGATTAATTGACCATAGGTGTGTGGGTTTACTTCTGGGCTCTCTATTCTGTTCCATTGATCCATATGCCTGTTTTCGTGCCAATACCACACTGTTTTGATTACTGTAAGAAGCTACTATAAATATTGAATGAAACTCTTCTATAGGTGGCACATGCTCCTAGGGGCTTAGAAATTTAGTGTATTTCTTTGTAGAGAAAAGACCTCTTAACCATATAGATTAAAGATGGAGAAGCAGGATGACTTGAGTTACTGTTATAAGTTCCCCATGTTGTTCAGAGAATGGTAAAGATAGTTTATAAATAAGTACGTATATTAAAATGTTTAGTATAACTTCTAAACTAGCACACAAAAGGAAATGGTGTGAGGTACTCAAAAAGAAGAAAGGAAAGAACATAGAAAAGACAACACAACATAGAAGGATAGCATAAAAATGATGAAGAAATAAAATCAAGTATGTCAGTAATTATAGTAAGTGTAAGTAGATTTAATTGTCAGTAATTCAATCAGACATCTCTTGAGTAACTTAACGTACCAGGCACATGCTAGGTCCAGTACGTAGAATGGTGAGTAAAAGCAATGTGGTGAGGATGCAACCTCTCTCCATCTCTTGGATTGCCTTTCCTGTGTTTTGGTTTCACTTTTAGGTCAGTTGTTTTTAGCTGCCTGGAGCTGGTCAGAAATGTTCTACCAACTTAGCAACCCTGGCAGAAATAGCTGACCTCTTTCACAAAGCTCCAGTGGAAATCCTTGGATAGATTCTCAGGAGCCTGGCTGAGGCCAGAAATTAGACCACCATGGGGAGGGCTGTGTTACTCTAAAGATAAATTGGTGCTTTTGCCAATTTGAGTGGCAAATATATCCCAGGTGGGCCCAAACTGCAAACATTTGCAACCCTTGTATTCTAATTAAAATCTGAAAATATGACGAGTAGTGAAGTAAAATATAATTGGTAATTACTAAATTTAAGCAAATAAAAAAAAAGAAAGAACTTAAATTTAGGTATGTGCCATGGACATTTGTAGTGTCTGAACCCTCAGTAATAGGTTCTTTTGCACAAGATCCACTTTCTGGATCTCTGGACCTCTCCCAGACTCCTATGCTCTTTCTCTCCAATCTGGATATAGCTGGGTTTAGAAAATAGGTTCAAAATAGTTTCCATTATGATTCTGAAGCCATCATTAATATTTTAATATCACTAATGAAGCTGATAAGAGGTATGAGATCAGCCTGATTTTAAATTTTTATTTATCTGTTTACGTATGAATTTATTATCATGATGTGCTTTTTTCTGGAAGATTTTTAAAAAATCTTCTTTCTTCCTTGGTGTCCTGAAGTGTCATAATGATGACCCACTTGTGGGTACTTTTTTCATTAATTGTTTTTGGTACTTGATGAGAGCTTTTCTGGGGTGGAGAGGGAAGTCTATGTTTTCAGATCTTGGAAATTTTCTACTTATTTCTTTCATAATTTCCTGACTTTTTGCTTCTTCACTTGTTGAAATTTCAGTTAGTTGCATGTTTGGTATTATATGTTGCTCCCCTTAGTTTTTTTTCCTGTCATGATTTCTGTTTTCATATTTGCAGATTTCTGTTTTATCTTTTTCTCTTTTTTTGAAGGTTTTCTTGGATGGCCCTTAAAGGCTTCCATTATTATTATTTTTTAAAAAAACTTAGAAACCATTTTAACTTTCCAGGAACTCTTTCTTCTCTGTTCCCCTTTCATACCATTCTCTTCTTGCTTCATAGTATTAATATTACCATTTGTGTTTAAATACTTGAAGCAAGTCAAACTAATTTCAAATGTATTTTTAAAATCCATGTGATAAACATAAAGCAAAACATTCAAAATTAGAATATGCTACCCTGGTTAGCCATAGACTTAGGGACTCATCTAATCAACACAAACCTTGACTTTTAAAAATACTGGATCCTTTTCTTTTTTAACTTTAAATTTAATACTTATAAGGGAGTGATAAAAAAAAGAACACAAATTTAGGTCTCTAGACATCCAAATGAAACACACAGAGTTTGTAAAATGTCTGCAACTTTTACTAATCTATGATTTGGAACGACTAGTTAGAATGGCTGGTTTTCCAATTTAAAATATTGTCAAATTATTCTGAGGGCTAACTTCCTACATACTTAGCACCACATAACTTCTTTGTAAAAAGAGTCAAACTAAATTTAGATTCCCCTATCTGTGTAACCTTGGGCAAGTCACCTAATATCTCTGTCTCTTATTTTTCTTGTTTGAAAAAGGGGGCTAATAACACCCTCCTTTTTATGTCCTTATTGTGGTTTAAATATGACCAATTATTTTGAGAGCTGCATTAGTTTTTATTGCTGTGTAACAAAACAAACAAAGAAAACACCTCACAGACTCAGTGGCTTAAAACAACACCTACTTATTAGCTGACTGCAGTGTAGGTCAGAAGTCTAGGCAGGCTCAACTGCGTCCTCAAAAGACCAGCGTCAAGGTGTTGGCTGGGCTGGGCTCTTATCTGGAAGCTCTGGGGAAGAATCCTCTTCTAAGCGCATTCAGGTTATTGGCAGAATTCAGCCCCTTGTAGCTGTAGGACTGAGGTCTCCATTTCCTTGATGGCTGTCACCCAGGGGTCACTCTTAGCTCTTAGAGACTACTCTACAGCCCTTCCTTGCACATGGCACCTCCATCTTCAAGCCAGCATCAGTGCATTGAATCCTTGTGTTTCAAATCTCTCTGATTTCTCCCCCAGCTTTTAAGGGCTCTTGTAATTAGATCAGGCCAGTTTAGATAATCTCCTTTGGCCATGTAACATAATAATGGAGATAACATTCATCCAATTCACAGTCCCAAGGATTAAGGTGGGGAATCTTGGTGGGGTATGGAATGCATTTTAGAATTCTGCCTGCCACAATGGTTTATCAATGTGCCTGGATATATATATTAAAAATAACTGCCCTTTCTCCTTACCCCTTCTCCATCCTCATATTCACAGCATGTCTGCATGATTGACAGTGACAGCATCTGTATCAGTCATTTGTTTCTGTAGATTGAGATACAGCTTTTTTCCAGCTCAAGGAAATCCAGTGTGGTTCATCTCAGTTTTTCTGTGCCTGATTTTTGCTAAGCACTCCAAAACCACCAAAAGGAAACTGATGAAAATAAATTCTCTTCAGGAAGCAATTCTACAAATGATTCAATTTTTTTTGATATTTGAAATTTTTATTTTTTTCATCTATAATGTAATTTTATTTATTTTTTAATTTAATTTTTATTTTATATTGGAGTATATTTGATTTACAATGTTGTGTTAGTTTCAGATGTACAGCAAAGTGATTCAGTTGTACATATACATATATACATATCAATTCTTTTTCAGATTCTTTTCCCATATAGGTTATTACAGAATATTGAGTACAGTCCACTGTGCTATACAGTAGGTCCTTGTTGATTACCTAGTTTATGTATAGTAGTGTGTATACATTAATCCCAAACTCCTAATTTATCCCTCCCCCCCACCTTTCTCCTTTGGTAACCATTACAAATGATTCAATTTTGATGAAGAGAATATAGCTTGAACTGGGAGTAAAAAGGCCTGAGCTCTGGTACTGACTCACTTTGAGTTAAATTTTCCCATTGGACAGGGTTCTTAAATTTCCAGACTTCAATTTCCTTGTCTATGAAATGAGGAGACTGGACTGTAGTATCTCCTTTAACTTCCAGCTCTAAAAATTCTGTGCTTCTATGTGATTTTTTTTTTTGATGTAAGTTTTTCTGTTATTAGACCCAAAATCCTGAATATGTTCATATTCGTTCTTTGCTGTATCCTTAACACACACACACACACACACACACACACACACACACACACACACTGACCACCCAGTCAAGAATAGTTTACTCAGACATTCTCTGGCACATCACCTTCTTTTATTTTCTTTATAACTACCTTCACAATTTGTTCACTTATTTATTCACTTATTCATTATGTCACTCCCTATATACCTGGAAAATAAGACTGGGGATTTTATTTTCCTTGTTGATCACCATATCTCCAGAATAAGAACAATGAAGTGTATGTATTTATTAGGTATATGGCAGATAATATATAAAACAGAATTGAAGATAGCTTTGGCAAATATCTGAATTACTAGTATTGGTCTTGTGTTGTTTTTTTTTTCAACATCTTTATTGGAGTATAATTACTTTACAATGGTGTGTTACTTTCTGCTTTATAACAAAGTGAATCAGTTATACATATACATATGTTCCCATATTTCTTCCCTCTTGCGTCTCCCTCCCTCCCACCCTCCCTATCCCACCCCTCTAGGTGGTCACAAAGCACCGAGCTGATCTCCCTGTGCTATGCGGCTGCTTCCCACTAGCTATCTATTTTGCATTTGGTAGTGTGTATATGTCCATGCCACTCTCTCACTTTGTCACAGCTTACCCTTCCCCCTCCCCATATCCTCAAGTCCATTCTCTAGTAGGTCTGTGTCTTTATTCCCGTCTTGCCCCTAGGTTCTTCATGACCTTTTTTTTTTTTCCCTTAGATTCCATATATATGTGTTAACATACTGTATTTGTTTTTCTCTTTCTGACTTACTTCACTCTGTATGACAGACTCTAGGTCCATCCACCTCACTACAAATAACTCCATTTTGTTTCTTTTTATGACTGAGTAATATTCCGTTGTATATATGTGCCACATCTTCTTTATCCATTCATCTGTTGATGGACACTTAGGTTGCTTCCATGTCCTGGCTATTGTAAATAGAGCTGCAATGAACATTTTGGTACATTACTCTTTTTGAATTATGGTTTTCTCAGGGTATATGCCCAGTAGTGGGATTGCTGGGTCGTATGGTAGTTCTATTTTTAGTTTCTTAAGGAACCTCCATACTGTTCTCCATAGTGGCTGTATCAATTTACATTCCCACCAACAGTGCAAGAGGGTTCCCTTTTCTCCACATCCTCTCCAGCATTTATTGTTTCTAGATTTTTTGATGGTGGCCATTCTGACCGGTGTGAGATGATATCTCATTGTAGTTTTGATTTGCATTTCTCTAATGATTAGTGATGTTGAGCATCCTTTCATGTGTTTGTGGGCAATCTGTATATCTTCTTTGGAGAAATGTCTATTTAGGTCTTCTGCCCATTTTTGGATTGGGTTGCTTGTTTTTTTGATATTGAGCTGCATGAGCTGCTTGTAAATTTTGGTGATTAATCCTTTGTCAGTTGCTTCATTTGCAAATATTTTCTCCCATTCTGAGGGTTGTCTTTTCATCTTGTTTATGGTTTCCTTTGCTGTGCAAAAGCTTTTAAGTTTCATTAGGTCCCATTTGTTCATTTTTGTTTTTATTTCCATTTCTCTAGGAGGTGGGTCAAAAAGGATCTTGCTGTGATTTATGTCATAGAGTGTTCTGCCTATGTTTTCCTCTAAGAGTTTGATAGTGTCTGGCCTTATATTTAGGTCTTTAATCCATTTTGAGTTTATTTTTGTGTATGGTGTTAGGGAGTGTTCTAATTTCATTCTTTTCCATGTACCTGTCCAGTTTTCCCAGCACCACTTATGGAAGAGGCTGTCTTTTTTCCACTGTATATTCTTGCCTCCTTTATCAAAGATAAGGTGACCATATGTGCATGGGTTTATCTCTGGGCTCTCTATCCTGTTCCATTGATCTATATTTCTGTTTTTGTGGCAGTACCATACTGTCTTGATTACTGTAGCTTTGTAGTATAGTCTGAAGTCCAGGAGCCTGATTCCTCCAGCTCCATTTTTCTTTCTCAATAGTGCTTTGGCTATTCGGGGTCTTTTCTGTTTCCATATAAATTGTGAAATTTTTTGTTCTAGTTCTGTGAAAAATGCCAGTGGTGGTTTGATAGGGATTGCATTAAATCCGTAGATTGCTTTGGGTAGTAGGTCTTGTGTTTTAAAATCACCATTTTTTTCTATGGATATTTATCTTGTGTTTTAATAATTGAAAATATGGTAGTAGTTCAATTACTGTGTGCCAGGTACTATGCTAAAATTCTTATATTCTCTCATTTAACTTACCTGAATGCTTTGCTTTTTAATAATTTTCAATATCTAAAATTTGATAGTTGGATCTGTTCAGACTATGATTGACCTTCTGCCAATGTATTAGATAGGATATTATTTGGCTGCTCTAATAACATAAATACCCCAAATTATAGTGGCTTAAACAGGATGGAAGCTTATTTTTTGTCATGTGTGTCCAGTAGGTTTTCTGAAGCTATCATGGCAGCTCCATAACTGTCAGGGACCCAGGCTCCTTACTGTCATGCTGCTATGTCATCTTCAACATGGAGTTTTTGTCTTGTGGCCAAGATGGCCTTTATCATGATCTTATCCCAGATAGTTGGAAGGGGATACAATGGAAAAATGCTCTACACTTTAGGAGCATCACCAAGGACTTCATTCATCATTTTTTTGCTGAAATCCCATTGACCACAATTTGATCACATTGCCATACCCATCTGTTAGTGAGACTAATAACATGTGGTCATTATTCTAAAAAGCTAAATTTCAATGTTTTTATTATTGAAGGTTTTTATTATTAAAATTTAAAACAGTAAATTTCAACATGTTTATTATTAAACAGCAAATATACATGAGGGATGATTAGTGGTCTCTGCCCCAATAAATAAATAGGGGTCATGTTTTCTCAGCTCTGGGAAGACACTAAGATATGAATATTCATGTATTTTTGTAGGATTTGCTAATGACTATATGATTAGTTTGGGCACATTTTAGGAGCTAAGAGGAAATAGGTCTATGTTGTCCACATTCATCCCAAAATTCAGGAAGAAGTTTTATCAAAATTTCTAACATGTTGATTCTTAAAGAATTCCATTATTGGAATTCTAGATAGCTCTTTGAGCTGATTTCAGACATTGTCACTCCACTTCAGAAAAAGTGGCCTCATCACTTTCATGGATTCATTAATTCATTATTGCAAATAACATTTGATCACCTACTGTGAACCAGATTCTGAGATAGTTGCTCATATTTAAAAGGTAAACAAGATAGGCAAGTTTCCTACTCCTTACAGGCACGTCCCCAGGTTTTTTTCATTGGGGACTTGAGCCAATATTAGTATAACATGTTGAAAATTGGCTTCAGTTATTTGTGTCATTTAAAGCTATGCCATGTGGGATACATGCTTTCCACTGGTTAATGAAATCAGTGAATGGTTGTTGAGGTCCTTTCTGTTTAGAATAGTTCACAATTTTGATTTTAAAAACTACATTTGACCATTTAATTTTCTCTTGTTCTTTTTATGTCTAAAACTTTTAAAAGTCAATATGGTATTTAGCCCAGTCTCATACCCTAAAAATATTATTTAGTTGTAATTCAAGGCCATATATATATATTAAAAAAATTCATGTACTCAGTTTTTGTTTCTACATCACTTCTATATGCATCAGCTATGCATGTTTATACTAAAAATTCAAATAGTACATAAGAAGTAAAGTGCAAGGTAAAAGAACTTCATCTTCTTTACAACCCAGATTAGAGGAATGAAAAAATAGTTTTGGTACATATTAGCCAGTTTATGGCCCAGCTGAAAACACCAACAATTAACAGCACTTCACAGGTTTGGTACAGTCATGGAATATTGACAAGGAGAGAGGAGGCGAATCTGATTGAAGTTATATGTGCTGTTTTCTTTCCACCTCCATTCAATCTCTATGGTTCTCTATGATTCCAATTATGAGAGGTAAGAAATGAAAGTTAGCTGGCTGGGTCTAGCTTATGGTCTTCTGTCCTATGAGCTTGGGAAAAACACCTGGGCAGCCAAGGGTCCCGTATCCATATACGTATCCATATCTGTGTCCATATCCATATGTATTTAGGCCACATTTTAAAAGCAGAGTTGCTGAGACATCAAGCATCAGCTCTTTCCATTTTTAAAATTCAAGGCACAAAAAATAATCCCTGACTGCCCGTTTCTTCCATTCTCTACTGTTCCATTTCCTTCACAATCTGAAATGAATTCAGTCTGTCTTTTCACTCTCTACTCAGTTTTTGGAGCTCTTGTACCACCAGATCATATCCTCTGTGCTTCCCTCATAGCAATTTATTTATATCACAAATACAGAAATTATAATAAATAATAGCCTTATATGTTTATGAACTCCTTGCTAAATGGTAATAAAGAAAAATGATTTAAGAGCACAGACACTATGATTACATTGCCTAGATTTTAGTCTTTTGTTGTGTCAACTATTTGATGTTGAGCAAATTAATTAATCTCTCTGTATCTTAGTTATTTCATCTGTGAAATGAAGATAATATTCCCCAACATATAGGGCAGAGATGAAGATTACATGATGATTATGGAGTACTTAGCACAGTGACTAGTATTTAGTAAGTACTCAATTATACTCTGGTGGCTTATTTAGGAAGGGAATGTCATATTACTCTTCGAACTTCCAGCATCCATTGTGTATAGTAGATAAAAATTGAAATCACCAGGTAGGTAATTTTTAATCTTCACCTTTAAACATAACAGTGGATACAAATCCTTATCCATTCTAGCCCTGTTCCATCATCTCATCTTCCTACATCTTCATTATTCTGGTGCTCTCTGAATTGGAGATTCTTAGACTATTATTCTCCTTTCTTCCTGCCTTTCTGCCTTCCTTATTTCTGAAAATACTCATTGTTTTAGCCTACAGCATTGAGCAAAGCTTCTTAATTTGGCTTTAATTTTTCTGATTTATTCTCTCAAAAAAATTCATTGAGCACTTACTTTGTGCTACATACAGGGGATAAAGATATGAAAGGCACAGGACTTGCCGTAAACGATAAACCAGGAGATAATATTCGTAAAGTGTGATGGTGCTATTGTGGTCTCACAAGAGAAATAATGACCCCATAACACTTTGACTTCTTGAAATCTAAGAAAGATGTTATGTAATTAATAATTCTTTACTTAGGGAAATTATCTGATTCAAATCTGGGTTGTTTTTTTTTCAAAAGCAGACAAGATATAAAACCTACCCAACTGTCCTAGGGAGGACAGAACATGAGGCAACTGGTGGGAAAGAAAACAGAAGTAAGTGTGTGAAATGAAGTTTTCACTAATAAATAACTGGAGACATTTCGAAGACAGTGTTAGAAATAGAGGGAAACACCCTAAGGGCTATGACGTAGAAAAGAGATATTATGAAGGCTACAGAAATACAACTAACTAAGACTCTGTTTTTATAAAATTGTTCAAAGGTCAATCACAGAGGAAAAGACTGATAAGAGGAAGCAACAATTTCGAAGCATTAGAGTCAACTTAGTGTCTCTCTAATCTAATCTAGATACAGGGAGCTGTTTTTTCCCCTTCTCCCAATCTCCCAACCCTAATGAGGAAATGATTATTTTGGTTTAGGTTTGGTGAAGAGAAAAGACTTGAAAGGAAGTTATGAGGTTGTAGGTATGGATGAGTTCCCCTGAGAGAGCCCCATGCATGCTTCCTAGGGGTGCAGGTGGCAAGATTCCCAAATGTGTTTGTGTGTGTGAAAGCAGATGGGAACTGTGCCTCAACATGTCATAGATACAGGCATAGGATGGTATGAAGACCTCAGGATAGAAAATAGCTTACTGTGTCCTGAGATAGCCTTCCAGAGATTTATGAGACCCCAGTGTGTTGTAGAAGCAGCAAAACCATCATGTAAACCCTAGAGTGGTGTGAAAGATACAGAGAAATCTGTACGTTATGAAGAATAGGAATAAAGGATAACCAGGGACAACTTTCATGGACCAATGACAGAGATCAGTTGGGTTGATGGACATATCAACAATGTCATCAATCAAATCCCACCACCTCTCTTTTTAAAGTTATGTAACATCTGTTCTCTGAGAAGCTGTTTTATAATAATTATATTCAAGATGCACTTATTTCGTTTTGTGCAATCACACTGCATTCCCATCTCTTTTGCTCCTCTTTTCACTGCACTGGAACAATTGGGGAGGTGAAACAGGAAAGGAATAAAGTCCCCAAGGATGCCCTTGCACCTTTCATCATCTAGGGTCTCAGAACAGCAGAACACAGCAGATGCTGAAACATAAAAGTGCAATAATAAAACAATTGAATTCCTTGAGAAACAGTGATTTCAGCAAAGCAATTATGCACCGTATTGAAACACTGCATTGCTTACCTATCCCCACTCCCAACTCCACCTTCAACCTAGTTCACCTATATGAAATATAGGATTTGGTGAAAGCGGGATTGAAAATCAGCTGTGAAAGGAAGGCCCCAGCTCTGAGCACCATTTCCTCAGGCTGCATAACCACAAAGACATCTAAACCTGCTACAGCTTCTGATCAGCTTCCATCAGCCCCAGAATCTAGTTCCATGTCTAATTAGGGAGGAATAAATGGGTTCCCTTGATTCCTTTCCTTTTGCGGTGTGTCTACTGCCTGCTAGATCCACCCACCTCCTTGATAATTTGTTTCTAAAATTTCAGATGAGTTTTCGTGGCTTTTCATTCCAGATTTAAACGGGCTGACATGCTAGGTGTAAACCAACAAGGTATAGCAGGGTAAACTTTAAGTACCTGGATTAAAAATTTTAAAAATATCTTAAAACAAGCAAAGGATATAGGTAGAGGAGCAGGGAGAGAATATGAAAGGGAGATGTGCTTGGAATCAGAATTAGAAAATCAAAGCATTCATCACAGGAGTAATTCCTTATTTACTGCTTGTTGCTTGTTCTCCGCTGTGTCTCCAGCACTTAGGACAGTCCTGGCAAATAGTGCACCATCACTAAATATACGCTGAGTGAATAAATTAACACATTGAGTGAACACTCCATCCCTGAAGGTGTGCAAGCTGGAGCAGACTGACCATCTGTCAAGAAATGATGTAGAAAGGTTTTGTGCCCTGGGTGGAGTCTAAACCTTTGTTTCTAGGAGTCCTTGTAAGATTTTATGACTCCAGTAATGTCAAATCATTTATTCTAGGTCATTTCTCTAACTAGAAAAATAATGCATAATTGACCAACGTGGAGTAGACTGGTTCTTGGTGTTATACTGAATTCTCGAACATTACTTTGAAATAGGTTAATACAGATGTTTCCCAAAGAGGAGCCTGCAGGTAAAACCTTTTCTTATTCTGGTAACAATAGGAAATAGGGTAGAGTGTGTGAAAGATACTGAAGGTCCAAGTAACCATCTCTTTATCACAAAACCACTTGGAAACGTTTGAAGAGTCATTTTCTCTGTGAGTTCAGGGTACAGGAGATCATCAAAGAAAACACTCACGTTTTTCCAGCATGGTACAACTCGCAAGCTTTGTGGAGTTGGTCAAAAGGCAGCTGATGGGTTATCAATGGATCCATATTAATTTTATTTTGTAGGTAATCAGTCACTAGCTGGGGAATACAGTCTGTGGTTTTATAATCTGCAAAACAGAAAGGTTGTTGTAATAAGATTTGAGAAATATCAAACCAACCAAAAGAAAAATAATCAAATAAGTCATGGAGATGGGTAAAGTATTCTGAAAATTCGTCATTGAAGATGGAAGATAATTAATTCATTGTACATCAGAAGCTGTTGGCTGCTGTTGCTATGTGTGGCTGCTACAGACAGTTCTGTTGCCTAGAACTCCTTTGGAAAAGAATTGGATCGATATTCACATGTTACTGAGATTAAAAATAGTCCTTTTAAATAAGCTAGCAGTCTCCAACCCACCTCCTGGGCTTACCATTATACAACCGTTTCTTCATCTCTCTATTCACACACATTGAGATGGCATGGGAACTTTCCATCAGAGCAATGGATGGAGATGGGAATGTTAATTTAGTAAAGCTATTGGTCAGTATTGTTCAGAAATAAGGACTCCACTGGGAAGACAAAAATCAGTGCCAAATACCAAGTTGGTGCATGTGATTATCCAGAAAGCATTGCTGTTAAAATAGCATGACAAACTTTGAATCCACCAGTGCAGAACTGAACTTAACTGAGTTATTCCAAACACTGGGAAAACCCCAAAAATTATTTTGCAGGAGATAAAAATTTTATTTGAATGTTAAAAAACCTATTTAATTAAATTAACTAAAATTGATTTGCAAAATATACCAATTCATTGGAGGAGAAGTCTTTGGAAATGTCTACCATTATAGGTCTGTTTCCCCAAGGAGGGGAATTTTGAATTCCATGTTTCTACAAAGTTGAAAGGGATTTCATGAGAGCAACCAACTGGTTCCTTCTATTCACTGACCTACCTCCTAAACATACACCCTTCAGTGTCCGTCCAGGGACAACCTTCGGTGCATCAAGGCAAAGCTGTGAATTCGGTGGAGGTAGCCCAGTGATCCTACAGACACCATAGTTCAGGTGGCAGGAGTCCCAAGCAGCAATCTGATAATGATAATAATGACCATAAGCACATTCCCATACATAAATAACAACTACCAGCAGTGGTGGAAGGAATTGTGGGGTTCCTAGATTTCAAACCTCTTCCTGGGCAGATGCTACTTCAGGCTCAGCTTCAACACTGCCAGTGATGGAATCTCATGAGAGAACCAGTAGAGTTTAGTGGTAAAGAGCACAGACTCTGCTGCTGTGTGACCTTAGGCAAGTTACTTAACTTCCCTATGCCTGTTTCTTTATTTGTAAAAAGAAGAATAATACTACCTATTTCATAGAGTTGTTATAAGGCTTAAGTGATTTATCACACTTAAAACATTTAGAACATTATCTGGCACAGAGTAAGTACCATGTGTTTATTTGATAAAATTACCCACTGCCTCAAAGGCCACACATGCTGTTCTTTGCCTGAACTTCTCACTTGCTATGACTCTCTGTCCAAATCATTTCTATTCAAACAAAACAAATATATACATATGTGTGTGTGAAGCTTCATTTAAAAAAATTTTATTTTCTAAGGGTGTACAGTATACAGTATACATCAATCTATTTTACTTCCTTTTCTGGTTCTTAACCTTGCTCTCTCTCCCCTTTTCTCTGTTTTGCCTTATTTTTCTCTTTTCTGTTACATAACTACCTCTACTTCCTTCATCCTTTGACCATGTACATTAGGTACACACTGAAATGTATTGAATGCCTACGTTCTCTCTTCTACCCTGTCTGACCGAAGAGTCTGGTGCCTATTTGATTCTCCCTGAACTTAACACACTGGTGCATAGGAGCTCATTTTTCAAATAAATGAATGGTTCTGATATAGAACACACATGAATAGCGTATGTGAATTAAATAATGTTCATACTTAAATATAATAACATGTATGTGAATAAAGAGCTAGGAATACAGGAAAGGAAATACTTGAATTGTAGCCTTTTGCATGTTTAAGCTTTGTATACTATAATGACATATCTTTAAGTATATATTGCTTTTATTTTATTTATTTATTTATTTATTATTTTTTTAACATCTTTATTGGAGTATAATTGCTTTACAATGGTGTGTTAGTTTCTGCTTTATAACAAAGTGAATCAGTTATACATATACATATGTTCCCATATCTCTTCCCTCTTGCATCTCCCTCCCTCCCACCCTCCCTATCCCACCCCTCTAGGTGGTCACAAAGCACAGAGCTGATCTCCCTGTTCTATGCGGTTGCTTCCCACTAGCTATCTCTTTTACGTTTGGTAGTGTATATATGTCCATGCCACTCTCTCACTTTGTCACAGCTTACCCTTCCCCCTCCCCATATCCTGAAGTCCATTCTCTAGTAGGTCTGTGTCTTTATTCCCATCTTGCCCCTAGGTTCTTCGTGACCTTTTTTTTTTCCCCTTAGATTCCATATATATGTGTTAGCATACTGTATTTGTTTTTCTCTTTCTGACTTACTTCACTCTGTGTGACAGACTCTAACTCCGTCCACCTCACTACAAATAACTCCATTTTGTTTCTTTTTATGGCTGAGTAATATTCCATTGTATATATGTGCCACATCTTCCTTATCCATTCATCCAATGATGGACATTTAGGTTGCTTCCATGTCCTGGCTATTGTAAATAGAGCTGCAATGAACATTTTGGTACATGACTCTTTTTAAATTATGGTTTTCTCAGGGTATATGCCCAGTAGTGGGATTGCTGGGTCGTATGGTAGTTCTATTTTTAGTTTTTTAAGGAACCTCCATACCGTTCTCCATAGTGGCTGTATCAATTCACATTCCCACCAACAGTGCAAGAGTGTTCCCTTTTCTCCACACCCTCTTTATTTATTGTTTGTAGATTTTTTGATGATGGCCATTCTGACCGGTGTGAGATGATACCTCATTGTAGTTTTGATTTGCATTTCTCTAATGATTAATGATGTTGAGCATTCTTTCATGTGTTTGTTGGCAATCTGTATATCTTCTTTGGAGAAATGTCTATTTAGGTCTTCTGCCCATTTTTGGATTGGGTTGTTCGTTTTTTTGTTATTGAGCTGCATGAGCTGCTTGTAAATCTTGGAGATTAATCCTTTATTAGTTGCTTCATTTGCAAATATTTTCTCCCATTCTGAGAGTTGTCTTTTTGTCTTGTTTATGGTTTCCTTTGCTGTGCAAAAGGTTTTAAGTTTCATTAGGTCCCATTTGTTTATTTTTGTTTGTATTTCCATTTCTCTAGGAGCTGGGTCAAAAAGGATCTTGCTGTGATTTATGTTATACAGTGTTCTGCCTATGTTTTCCTCTAAGAGTTTGATAGTGTCCAGCCTTACACTTAGGTCTTTAATCCATTTTGAGTTTAATTTTGTGTATGGTGTTAAGGAGTGTTCTAATTTCATACTTTTACATGTACCTGTCCAGTTTTCCCAGCACCACTTATTGAAGAGGCTGTCTTTTCTCCACTGTATATGCTTGCCTCCTTTATCAAAGATAAGGTGACCATATGTGCGTGGGTTTATCTCTGGGCTTTCTATCCTGTTCCATTGATCTATGTTTCTGTTTTTGTGCCAGTACCATACTGTCTTGATTACTGTAGCTTTGTAGTATAGTCTGAAGTCCAGGAGCCTGATTCCTCCAGCTCCATTTTTCTTTCTCAAGAGCGCTTTGGCTATTCGGGGTCTTTTGTGTTTCCATACAAATTGTGAAATTTTTTGTTCTAGTTCTGTGAAAAATGCCAGTGGTAGTTTGATAGGGAGTGCATTGAATCTGTAGATTGCTTTGGGTAGTAGAGTCATTTTCACAATGTTGATTCTTCCAATCCAAGAACATGGTATATCTCTCCATCTGTTGGTATCATCTTTAATTTCTTTCATCAGTGTCTTATAATTTTCTGCATACAGGTCTTTTGTCTCCTTAGGTAGGTTTATTCCTAGATATTTTATTCTTTTTGTTGCAATGGTAAACGGGAGTGTTTTCTTAATTTCACTTACAGATTTTTCATCATTAGTGTATAGGAATGCAAGAGATTTCTGTGCATTAATTTTGTATCCTGCAACTTTACCAGATTCATTGATTAGCTCTAGTAGTTTTCTGGTAGCATCTTTAGGATTCTCTATGTATAGTATCATGTCATCTGCAAACAGTGACAGTTTTACTTCTTCTTTTCCGATTTGGATTCCTTTTATTTCTTTTTCTTCTCTGATTGCTGTGGCTAAAACTTCCAAAACTATGTTGAATAATAGTGGTGAGAGTGGGCAACCTTGTCTTGTTCCTGATCTTAGTGGAAATGGTTTCAGTTTTTCACCATTGACGATGATGTTGGATGTGGGTTTGTCATATATAGCCTTTATTATGTTGAGGTAAGTTCCCTCTATGCCTACTTTCTGTAGGGCTTTTATCATAAATCGGTGCTGAATTTTGTCGAAAGCTTTCTCTGTATCTATTGAGATGATCATATGGTTTTTCTCCTTCAATTTGTTAATATGATGTATCACTTTGATTGATTTGCGTGTATTGAAGAATCCTTGCATTCCTGGGATAAACCCCACTTGATCATGGTGTATGATCCTTTTAATGTGTTTTTGGATTCTGTTTGCTAGTATTTTGTTGAGGATTTTTGCATCTATGTTCATCAGTGATATTGGCCTGTAGTTTTCTTTCTTTGTGACATCTTTGTCTGGTTTTGGTATTAGGGTGATGGGGGCCTCGTAGAATGAGTTGGGGAGTGTTCCTCCCTCTGTAATATTTTGGAAGAGTTTGAGAAAGATAGGTGTTAGCTCTTCTCTAAATGTTTGATAGATTTTGCCTGTGAAGCCATCTGGTCCTGGGCTTTTGTTTGTTGGAAGATTTTTAATCACAGTTTCAATTTCAGTGCTTGTGATTGGTCTGTTCATATTTTCTATTTCTTCCTGGTTCAGTCTAGGCAGGTTGTGCATTTCTAAGAATTTGTCCATTTCTTCCAGGTTGTCCATTTTATTGGCATAGAGTTGCTTGTAGTTAATCTCTCATGATCGTTTATATTTCTGCAGTATCAGTGGTTACTTCTCCTTTTTCATTTCTAATTCTATTGATTTGAGTCTTCTCCCTTTTTTTCTTGATGAGTCTGGCTAACGGTTTATCAATTTTGTTTGTCTTCTCAAAGAACCAGCTTTTAGTTTTATTGATCTTTGCCATTGATTCCTTCATTTTTTTTTCATTTATTTCTGATCTCATCTTTATGATTTCTTTCCTTCTGCTAACTTTGGGGTTTTTTTGTTCTTCTTTCTCTACTTGCTTTAGGTGCAAGGTTAGGTTGTTTATTTGAGATGTTTCCTGTTTCTTGAGGTAGGCTTGTATTGCTATAAACTTCCCTCTTAGAACTGCTTTTGCTGCATCCCATAGGTTTTGGGTCGTCGTGTCTCTGCTTTTATTTTTAAGATGAATGTTTTAGAGTGAATTTACATTCCATTTTTAGATTTGGGTTCCACAGGTGAGTTTTATGCTAAATGTGTACCCACCCATTAAGCATCTACAGGCACACCTCGTTTTATTGTGCTTCACATTTTGCAGATACTGCGTTTTTTACAAACTGAAGGTTTGTGTGCATTGAGCAAGTCTATCAGTGCCATTTTTCCAACAGCATTTGCTTCCTTTGTGTCTGTGTCACATTTGGTAATTATTGCAGTATTTCAAACATTTTCATTATTATTGTATTTGTTATTGTGGTATGGGATCAGCGATCTTTGATGTTACTCTTGAAAAAAGATAATGACTCACTGAAGGCTCAGATGATTAGCATATGTTAGCAATAAAGTATTTTTAAATTAAGGTGTGTATATTGTTTCTTCTAGACTTAATTGTATTGCATACTAATAGACTACAGTATAGTATAAACATAACTTTTATATGCACTGGAAAACCAAAAAAATTAGTTGACTCGCTTTATTGCAATATTCACTTTACTGTGGTGGTCTGGAACTGAACCTGCAATATCTCTGAGGTCTGCCTATACTCACTGTGACCCAAGCCCACACACCATGGTATCTGAGAGTCCCGTGGCCTTAAGAGCAAAGTTGACACCAATGCCTGTCATTTCCGTGACCACCTCCTGGATGGGCTTCTTGAGGTTTCGAGGGTTGAGACGATCAGTGACCCCTAATGCTCTTGCCTGGGGAAATTTCTCCTCATTGATATCAACCCCGATGATTCTAGAAGCACCAGAGGCTTTACAGCCCATGGCAATGGCTGAGCTGATTCATCCAAATCCAAAGACCATGCAGGTAGAACCGGGAGTGACCTACAAATTCACAAGGCATGTTGTGTTAGGAATCAAACCTGGACACATGTATAATTAAGAAAACAAAAACAACCATTGAGACTTTCGGAACTATATACACTAGTTGAAACATTTGGACCGTTTTGGTCTTGTTTTGATGTTTTCTAGGCAAATCACTATGACATACTAACACAGTGATTTTCCTCACCTTGGCTGAGTGAACAGCGGCCCCATAGCCTGTCACAGCTATGACACAAACTTTGTCCACGGGAGCAGCAGCATCAGTTTTTACCACGGAAATTTTCATGCACAAGAGTATATTCAGTGAATGTGCTTGTGCGGAAGGAGTGATAGATCTTTTCTCCTTTGCAGGTAAATCTGCTAGTCCCATCCAGCATTATTCCAGAAGAAGGTAGAACGCTCTCCTGTAGTGACACAGGCACCGGCACCAGCACAGACACACGGAGTTGTAAAGAGAGAAATGAGTACCTTTGCTCCAGGTCAGTGCTTGCACAATATAAGCGATTTAATAAGAGAGTGGCAAAGTAAATAAAAGCCAGGCAAATCTACTAACTCTTGCTTCTCACAGAAGTTTCCCTTGGGGTGCAAGCAGGCACTGCATTCTCTATACTGTGGAATAACGAGTGTGAGGACTTTATCTCCTATATATACAAAAAAAAGATCATTAATTTAAAATGTTATTGGAACAGAAATACAATAATATCACCATATTATTATATTTTTAAAATTTCATATAAAGGTTTCACTGAATGGTTTGAAAACTTGCTGCAGACGGATTATGACAACCAGTATAACATAGCCCATGGCTGTTTTGAAGGAGAAACCATATAACCTGGTTTCAGAAATCCCATTATTCTTTTGGGCAAATGATGGAAATATGGGGCTATTCCTTGCTGGATAGGTAATTGTAGGTCTGCTTTTACTCTGGAAATAGACTAAAAAACCAGGAATGACCCTTAGAGATGACATCTACTTTAACCCTTTTGTTTTTCATTTTGAAAGATTTAAATCCCACAGTGCTTGTACCTGCCTGAAGTGGCCCAGGTGGATAATAGCAGAGCCCTTTCCATTGAGTCTACCTGCCCCATGACGGCTCACTGACCCACAGCAGGCCTCTGACATGTGTTCTTTAGTGGGGCTAAGGTCCAAGATATGCTAACTTCAAGAGAGTAAAAGGAATAGCTTTCCCTCTGCAGGGAGTGGCTGCTTCTGGGACACTTACTACAGAGGGTGGTTTTTAGGTTGCAGAGTTCTGGAGAGGATATTGATTATGTTTGGATCAAGTCATTAGCCCTCCTGGGCCCTAGAGTGACAGGCTGGGTAGGGTCTAAGAAGAAAATTAACACAGTCATCACAGACTTAAAAAGCCTCACAAAGCCTTGCCAGAGGTCTACAACCTTGTCCGTATATTGGTCCTTATAATTTTTATAACACAGAAATAATCCCCTTTGGCCTCTTGCAGAGTTTAGATAGCTTTAAAAATCTCTTGTAAGTTTAGATAAGGAACATCTTACTTTCATTGGCCCTAAAAATCCCAAACGTACTGGATCTCAAATTCAGGAGAATCTCAAATTCTGCTCTCTTATCTTTTCCCTTCAAATACTCATCATTGTCCACAAAACTTCCACTGGAATTTGTTTAGTTAGAGAGGAATTAACTAACTACTATTTGCATTATCTTCTTGGAGATGTGGAGACTATGGAAAACAACATGGAGGTTCCTCAAAAAATTAAAAATAGAACTGCCATATGATCCAGCAATTTCACTTCTGGGTATTTACCCAAAGAAAACAAAACAACTAAGTCAAAAGATAGATGCACACCAATATTTATTGTAGTATTATTTATAATAGCCAACATTTGGAAGCAACCTAAGTGCCCATCAATAGACAAATGGATAAAGAAGATGTGGTATATGTGTGTGTGTGTATATATATATATATATATATATATATATATATATATATATACGTGTGTGTGTGTATACATGCATACACACATATGTATATGTGTATATATATATATATATATACACATATATATACATGCATACACATAACTGAATATTATTCAGCCATAAAAATATGAAACCTTGCCATGTGCAATAACATGGATAAATCTAGAGGGTATTACGCTAAGTGAAAAAAGGCAGACAGAGAAAGACAAATACCACATCATCTCACTTATATGTGGGATCTAAAACACAAAACAAACAAAACAAGATGAAAACAGACTCATAGATGCAGAGAACACTCAGGTGGTTGCCAGAGGGTAGGGTGTGAGGGGGCAAAATAGGTGATGGGGATTAAGAGGTACAAACCTCCAGTTATGAAATAAATAAGCCAAGGGGTTGTGATATACAACATAAGGAATATGGTCAATAATATTGTAATAACTTTGTTGGGGACAGATGGTTACTAGACTTATCATGGTGATCATTTCATAATGTATGCAAATATCAAATCACTCGGTAACACACCTGAAACTAGCATAATATTGTATATCAACTATATTTCAATAAAAAAAGAAATACTGAATTCTTTTGCAACTATGTCAGAATAAATTAACTTGCCAGATTATAGAAATTTCCCTTTCTGTTGACAATTTATTAGAAAAAGTTTTTATTGAGATATGTTTGATATACAAAATTGCATGTAAGTTTATATTAATTTGATACATTTATATTGCAATATGACTGCCATTATAGCATTAGCTAACCCTTCTATTGTGTCATATAATTATAATTTCTTTTAGTCTTGGGAACAATTAAGATCTAGTCACTTAGCAAGTGTAATGTTTATAATACAGTTTTATTGTCTATTTGAAAAAAAAAAAAAAAAAAAGAAGCAGTCCCTGCTCCTAAGGAGATTTTAATCTATTTAGAGGTACACTAGTCCTATCTCAACTCTCTTTCGGCCGTGAATGCATACTTGGCTCACCACTGCCCCTCTGGATTGCTAGCAATGACAGCAGAGTAACTGTGTGGCTCTTGGAATCACTGGATACATTTAATATCATGATATGTGATTACTTAAAAGAATTTAGAGTCACACCAACTTATTCTCCTGTAAATATGTTAATGCATTTTATTTTATTTTATTTATGTATTTTTTTATTGAAGTACAGTTGATTTACTATGCTGTGCCAATCTCTGCTGTACAGCAAAGTGACTTAGTTATACACATAGAGACATTCTTTTAAAATATTTTCCATTATGGTTTATCACAGGATAATGAATATAGTTCCCCGTGCTATACAGTAGGACCTTGTTGTTTTGTTAATGCATTTTAATGGCAGGCTATTGGTGTGAAGGTTTTTGTGGCCCATTTCCTCCCTGGTTTCACTGAGCTCATTCCTCCGCCAGTACTCTTCACAATCCCAGCTCCTTCATGGCCTGTTATTAAGGGAAAGTTCACTGGGAATAATCGTTTTAGAGCATGATCATCAGAACCACAGATCCCTGAAGATATCATCTGTATAGGAATTAAGTAACCAAGGATCAGTTGGTTTGGAATTTTTCTTTTTCTTTTATCTGAGACTGATTATTAACAATTTTTTTACATGAATGATCTCAGTTGATCCCTATAACAGCACCCAGAGAAACACAGGGCAGGTCTTATCACCCCCAATTTAGAGATGTGGAAAGGGAGATTCGAAGGCTTAGAATGACTTGCCCAAAGTCACATGGTGCATGTTCAGACCTGGAAATAAACAAGGTCTTTTGAAATCTACTTTGTACATCCTGTGTCATCAACTAGTTTTGAAATATGAGGGGCAATTGCATACAATGAAGGATTTTTTGACCACATATCAATAGCAGCACCATTGAGAAACCAAGAATTTTAGGCCCAATATTGTGGAATGTTTTCCCAATGCTCTGGGAAAATTGATTTTAAACTAGTATATTGAAAACATTCTTTAAGTTAATAATGTAAAATGAGTTTGAGTTAAACTAACTGTTGCAAAATTTAATTGACATTGAGAAGTTTTAAAACTTCTTAGTTAATGGCCTAAGTTTTCTTGTCTGTGGATAGACCTAATCCACTTATATTGATCATAGAAATGAAACATTTCCTGTACCATAGCCACTATATTACTGCTCTGCCTGGAATTCAGCCAGGAAAGTATTTGCCCAAGCATACTGACTAGTTTTTCCAGTATCTGTAGTGGGAGAGGCAGCATTTATAGCTGGAACACTGGGAACAACTTTGGTATATGATTGTGGCAAATGGGTGAAGCGATATTCTCATGAGAAAAATGCTGTGGTTTTCGTTTCCACAGTGCTAAAATGGCTTCAAGATGCTATCAAAGGCAAGGAGTGATATTTTAGGTATGCAGCAGGCTGGAATCTCCTTCTTAGTTTTATTCTACATACCAAATAAGAATGCACAACTCTTTCTGGGAAGCTGTCCATAGCATAAACCAGAGGTGGGATCGTCTGTCGTTATGGGCAGATCCAGTCCTCAACCTCAACTTTGATTTTATTTTGGGTTCAGGGTGATATTGCTCAGGTCCTTGCTGCTGCAACTTCCACCTTGGTGGGCTATTCTGGATTTATTATTTACGGTGTAACCTTTGTAGTAAGGAGAATACCAGTGTAAGAACGGGAACATTGGCTAATTAACTAGTAAACATTTCAGCAGATGACCCAGTATGCAATAAGCAATAATTAAGTGCTGTTTGGGTGAATGATTAATAGAAAAGTATAGCTTCTGAATAGCAGTCAGTTATACTAAACTCGTTTCTTCGTGTACATTCTTTTTTTTTTTTAATTTTTATTTATTATTTATTTATTATGTTTTTATTTTTGGCTGTGTTGGGTCTTCGTTTCTGTGTGAGGGCTTTCTCCAGTTGCGCCAAGTGGGGGCCACTCTTCATCGCGGTGCGCGGACCTGTCACTATCGTGGCCGCTCTTGTTGCGGAGCAGAGGCTCCAGACGCTCAGGCTCAGTAGTTGTGGCTCACGGGCCCAGTTGCTCCGCGGCATGTGGGATCTTCCCAGACCAGGGCTCGAACCCGTGTCCCCTGCATTGGCAGGCAGATTCTCAACCACTGCGCCACCAGGGAAGCCCCCGTGTACATTCTTATTACTTTTCATTTTGTTCTTTACCATCTCTCATTGATGAAATAAAGTCTTTAACATAATGCCAGACATGAAGATAATAATTTATTTAGTGTTAGTTCCCATATTCTCCTGTTTTGTCTTTCATTGCCCATCCATCTTTTTCTACTTTCCTCCTTCACTCCATCTCCTTTTCCTTCTGGTATCTTTCCAATTCCCTTCATTCCTTTTCTCTGTTACTCTTCTAACCATCCCCTTATACCTTCTACTTTGATTAGATACAGTGTGGACTAGAAGCATATAGTTTTCAGTCTTTGTTGTATTCATCGAATTAAGTGTTGAATTTCCTGGGCTTAAATTAGAAGGTAGGTGAATTTAATGTTTAAAAAGATTGTAAGCAATAATACTCTGAATCTTGGCTATTTAATGATTTTGTAAAATGTGAGGTATATTGATTCAGAGGTTGATTTGAGAGTGGCAAGGCTGCTAAGACAGGTCAGTGTTTTCCCATCCCTGGTCTAGGCTCTGTTCAGTAATTATTAACTCTTCCAAATCACTTTGAAGTCCATCATGGAGTCCTAGCTGCTCATTCCTAGAGATTGAAATTTACCACGTGGTGTACTTTTTCAGACAAATTCTGAGACAAATTCTGAAATTATAATTAGTGAGCACAGAAACAATAGAGATGAAAAGTTCGTCTTTTAGTTACTGAGTATTTGTTGATATCAACTTTTTATCCTAGAAGTATGGGGAAATGCATTCCTTGTCCCTTTTCCCTCAGAAATCTAAAGCACCTAACACTTAGAACACCTTCTAGGTCACACTGTAAAGCATTTAGGCCTATGATATTATATGACTTAAATAAAAATTTCAGTAATTAAAAAAATTATAGTGGGAGAGTGAACTACCAATAATTTACAATTATTAAGAATATCTCAAACACTCATTAACTCTATTTACTTATCTTAGTTTTTAAGATTCTTCTTTTACTAAGAAAAGTGGACAGACCAAAAATGCAAATTTTGTACCATATATATATATATATATATGGAAATAAGATATATGTATAATATATATCTTATTTCATTTTATATATATAAAATGAAATAAGATTTCCTTACCCTTGCCTTCAAAGGTAAAGGTTCAGAGACTTAAATTTACCTTAATATGAACTTCCCCAGCCTTTGCTGGCTCAACTTGCACATTCTCAATTGAAAGAGGAGAATTTGTTGTCCAGGCAATGGCTGCCCATCATGTGATAGTCTGTTGACACAAGGACAATAAAATGACATGATTTAGCGATAACATTTAACTTCTGACCATACAAATGACACTTACTTGCTATAATTTGTAAAAATAAGAAAATCATAAAGAAACAGAAAAAAGATCATTGCAATTTCAGACATAAGCTGTTAAAATTTTAGCATATTTCCTTTCAGTCTCTTAAAGTAATTTTTATATAGTAGAGATCATGTCATATAAGCAATTTTGCATTTTAGGGTTTTTTTTGCTAATGAAAGCCACCACATATTGAACATTTACTTGTTCTAAAACATTTTCTCATGACTTCAAAATACTTTATAATCATAATTTTAAATGGCTGTTTTATATTTCATCATTTGAATAGGTCCTAATTTGCTTAATCAGCAACTACCTAGACATATAATTATTTCTATTGTTTTGACTATTATAAAGTATATTGTAATGAACTTTGTTTATACTTTTCTTTTTTTTTTTTTTAAATGTTAAATGGAGCATTTAGGGGAAGAACATATGTTGTTACTATTCTTGCAAATTTTCGGAGGTTTCAAAGTAGGTTTTTTGTTTGTTTGTTTGTTTGTTTTTTAACTTTTGGGATTTATTTATTTATTTATTTATGGCTGCTGTGTTGGGTCTTCGTTTCTGTGCGAGGGCTTTCTCCAGTTGCAGCAAGTGGGGGCCACTCTTCATCGCGGTGCGCGGGCCTCTCACTATCGCGGCCTCTTTTGTTGTGGGGCACAGGCTCCAGACGCGCAGGCTCAGTAATTGTGGCTCACGGGCCTAGTTGCTCCGCGGCATGTGGGATCTTCCCAGACCAGGGCTCGAACCCGTGTCCCCTGCATTGGCAGGCAGATTCTCAACTACTGCGCCACCAGGGAAGCCCTGTTTATACTTTTGACTTGCCTGGTTTCCTTAAGTAATGGATACATACATTATTAGGGTTAAATTGATTTCTAAATCTCCTTACAGAAAGTTTGAATTATTTGGCACAGTTCCTAGAACTATAAAAGAATATCTATGTCATCATTTTTTCCACCCTCATTATCATTGACTGTAGTCATTAAAAACAATGTATCTGAGGAGCTTCAAGATGATGGAAGAGTAAGACGTGGAGATCACCTTCCTCCCCACAAATACATCACAAATACATCTACATATGGAGCAACTCCTACAGATCACCTACTGAACACTGGCAGAAGATCTTGGACCTCCCAAAAGGCAAGAAACTCCCCACGTACCTGGGTAGGGCAAAAGAAAAAAGGAAAAACAGAGACAAAAGAATAGGGATGGGCCCTGCGCCAGTGGGAGGGAGCCATGAAGGAGGAAAGGTTTCTACACACTAGGAAGGCCCTTCACGGATGGAGATGGGGTAGTGGATGAGGGGGAAGCTTCGGAGCCACGGAGGAGAGCGCAGCAGCAGGGGTGCAGAGGGCAAAGCGGAGAGATTCCTGCACAGAGGATCGGTGCCGACCAGCACTCCCCAGTCCGAGAGGCTTGTATGCTCACCTGCCGGGGCGGGCAGGGGCTGGGAGCTGAGGCTTGGGCTTCGGAGGTCAGATCCCAGGGAGAGGACTGGGGTTGGTGGCGTGAACACAGCCTGAAGGGGGCTAGTGTGGCATGGCTAGCCGGGAGAGAGTCCGGGAAAAAGTCTGGAGCTGCCAAACAGGCAAGAGACCATCGTTTAGGGGTGCACTAGGAGAGGGGATTCAGAGCACAGCTTAAAGGAGCCCCAGAGATGGGCTCGAGCAGCGGCTATCAGCGCGGACCCCAGAGACGGCCACGAGACACTATGGCTGCTGCTGCCGCCACCAAGAAGCCTGTGTGCAAGCACAGGTCACTCTCCACACCTCCCCTCCCTGGAGCCTGTGCAGCCCGCCACTGCCAGGGTCCCGTGATCCAGGGACAGCTCCCCTGGGAGAACACACAGTGCATCAGGCTGGTGCAATGTCACGCCAACGTCTGCCGCTGCAGGCTCGCCCTGCATCCTTACCCCTCCCTCCCCCACGTCTGAGTGAGCCAGAGCCCCCGAATCAGCTGCTTCTTTAACCCTGTCCTGTCTGGGTGGGAACAGACGCTGTCAGGAGACCTACACACAGTGGCGGGTCCAAATCCGAAGCTGAACCCCAGGAGCTGTGGGAACAAAGAAAGGGAAATCCCTCCCAGCAGCCTCAGGAGCAGCGGATTAAATCTCCACAATCAACTTGATGTACCCTGCATCTGTGGAATACCTGAATGCACAATGAATCATCCCATATTGAGGAGGTGGACACTGTGAGCAACGATATATATATATTTTTCTTTTTTTGTGAATGTGTATGTGTATGCTTCTGTGTGTGATTCTGTCTGTATAGCTTTCCTTTTACCACTTGTCCTAGGGTTCTGTCTGTCCATTTTTTCGTTTATTGTTTTTAGTATAGTTTTTAGTGCTTGTTATCATTGGTGGATTTGTTTTTTGGTTTGGTTGCTCTCTTCTTTCTTTCTTTTTTTTTTTAATTATATAAAAAAAATTTTTTTAAGAAATTTTTATTTTAATACCTTTTAATTTAATTTAATTTTATTTTATCTTCTTTCTTTCTTTCTTTTTTTTCTCCCTTTTATTTGAGCCATGTGGATGACAGGTTCTTGCTGCTCCAGCAAGGCTTCAGGGCTGTGCCTCTGAGGTGGAAGAGCCAAGTTCGGGACATTGGTCCCCAAGAGACCTCCCAGCTCCATGTAATATCAAATAGTGAAAATCTCCCAGAGATCTCCATCTCAATGCCAAGACCCAGCTCCACTCAACGACCAGCAAGCTACAGTGCTGGACACCCTATGCCAAACAACTAGCAAGACAGGAACGCAACCCTACCCATTATCAAACAGGCCACGTAAAATCATAATAAGGCCACAGACACCCCAAAACCACCACCAGACGTGGACCTGCCCATCAGAAAGACAAGGTCCAGCCTCATCCACCAGAAAACAGGCACTAGTCCCCTCCACCAGGAAGCCTACACAACCCACTGAACCAACCTTAGCCACTGGGGGCAGACACCAAAAACAACGGGAACTACGAACCTGCAGCCTGCGGAAAGGAGACCACAAACACAGTCAGTTAAGCAAAATGAGAAGACAGAGAAACACACAGCAGATGAAGAAGCAAGGTAAAAGCCCACCAGACCTAACAAATGAAAAGGAAATAGGCAGTCTACCTGAAAAAGAATTCAGAATAATGATAGTAAAGGTGATCCAAAATCTTGGAAATAGAATGGAGAAAATACAAGAAATGTTTAACAAGGACCTAGAAGAACTAAAGAGCAGACAAACACTGATGAACAACACAATAAATGAAATTTAAAATTCTCTAGAAGGGATCAATAGCAGAATAACTGAGGCAAAAAAACGTATAAGTGACCTGGAAGATAAAATGGTGGAAATAACTACTGCAGAGCAGAATAAAGAAAAAAGAATGAAAAGAATTGAGGACAGTCTCAGAGACCTCTGGGACAACATTAAACACACCAACATTCTAATTATAGGGGTCCCAGAAGAAGAAGAGAAAAAGAAAGGGACTGAGAAAATGTTTAAAGAGATTATAGTTGAAAACTTCCCTAATATGGGAAAGGAAATAGTTAATCAAGTCCAGGAAGCACAGAGAGTCCCATAAAGGATAAATCCGAGGAGAAACACGTCAAAACACATACTAATCAAACTATCAAAAATTAAATCCAAAGAAAAAATATTAAAAGCAGCAAGGGAAAAACAACAAATAACATACAAGGGAATCCCCGTAAGGTTAACAGCTGATCTTTCAGCAGAAACTCTGCAAGCCAGAAGGGAGTGGCAGGACATATTTAAGTGATGAAGGGGGAAAACCTACAACCAAGATTACTCTACCCAGCAACGATCTCATTCAGATTTGATGGAGAAATTAAAGCCTTTACAGACAAGCAAAAGCTAAGAGAATTCAGCACCACCAAACCAGCTTTACAACAAATGTTAAAGGAACTTCTCTAGGCAGGAAACACAAAAGAAGGAAAAAACCTACAATAACAAACCCAAAACCATTAAGAAAATGATAATAGGAACATACAATATCGATAATTACTTTAAATGTAAGTGGATTAAATACTCCAACCAAACAACATAGACCGGCTGAATGGATACAAAAACAAGACCCATTTATATGCTGTCTACAAGAGACCCACTTCAGACCTAGGGACACATACAGACTGAAATTGAAGGGATGGAAAAAGATATTCCATGCAAATGGAAATCAAAAGAAAGCTGGAGTAGCAATTCTCATATGAGACATAATAGACTATAAAACAGACTCTTACGAGAGACAAAGAGGTACCCTACATAATGATCAAGGGATCAATCCAAGAAGAAGACATAACAATTGTAAATATTTATGCACCCAACATAGGAGCACCTCAATACATAAGGCAAGTACTAACATCCATAAAAAGGGAAATTGACAGTAACAGAATCATAGTAGAGGACTTTAACACCCCACTTTCAACAATGGACAGATCATCAAAAGTGAAAATCAGTAAGAAACACAAGATTTAAATGATACATTAAACAAGATGGACTGAATTGATATTTATAGGACATTCCATCCTAAAAGAACAGAATACACTTTCTTCTCAAGTGCTCATGGAACATTCTCCAGGATAGATCATATCTTGGGTCACAAATCAAGCCTTGGTAAATTTAAGAAAATTGAAATTGTATCAAGTATTTTTTCCGACCACAACGCTATGAGACTAGATATCAATTACAGGAAAAACTTTGTGAAAAATACAAACACATTGAGGCTAAACAATACACTACTTAATGACCAAGAGATCACTGAAGAAATCAAAGAGGAAATCAAAAAATACCTAGAAACAAATGACAATGAAAACACGATGACCCAAAACCTATGGGATGCAGCAAAAGCAATTCTAAGAGGGTAGTTTATAGAAATACAACCCTACCTTAAGAAACAAGAAACATCTCAGATAAAAAACCTAACCTTACACATAAAGCAATTAGAGAAAGGAGAACAAAAATACCCCAAAGTTAGCAGAAGGAAAGAAATCCTAAAGATCAGATCAGAAATAAATGAAAAAGAAATGAAGGAAACGATAGCAAAGATCAATAAAACTAAAAGCTGATTCTTTGAGAAGATAAACAAAGTTGATAAACCATTAGCCAGACTCATCAAGAAAAAAAAGGAGAAAGCTCTAGTCAATAGAATTAGAAATGAAAAGGAGAAGTAACAACTGACACTGCAGAAATACAAAGGATCATGAGAGATTACTACAAACAACTCTATGCCAATAAAATGGACAACCTGGAAGAAATGGACAAATTTTTAGAAATGCACAACCTTCTGAGACTGAACCAGGAAGAAATAGAAAATATGAGCAGACCAATCACAAGCACTGAAATTGAAACTGTGATTTAAAATCTTCCAACAAACAAAAGCCCAGGACCAGATGGCCTCACAGGCGAATTCTATCAAACATTTAGAGAAGAGCTAACAACTATCCTTCTCAAACTCTTCCAAAATATAGCAGAGGGAGGAGCACTCCCAAACTCATCCTACGAGGCCACCATCACTCTGATACCAAAACCAGACAAAGATGTCACAAAGAAAGAAAACTACAGGCCAATATCACTGATGAACATAGATGCACAAATCCTCAACAAAATACTAGCAAACAGAATCCAACAGCACACTGAAAGGATCGTACACCATGATTAAGTGAGGTTTATTCCAGGAATGCAAGGATTCTTCAATATACGCAAATCAATCAGTGTGATACACCATATTAACAAATTCAAGGGGAAAAACCATATGATCATCTCAATAGATGCAGAGAAAGCTTTTGACAAAATTCAACAACGGTTTATGATAAAAACCCTCCAGAAAGTAGGCATAGAAGGAACTTACCTCAACATAATAAAGGCCATATATGACAAACCCACAGTCAACATCATTCTCAGTGGTGAAAAACTGAAACCATTTCCACTAAGATCAGGAACAAGACAAGGTTGCCCACTCTCACCACTATTATTCAACATAGTTTTGGAAGTTTTAGCCACAGCAATCAGAGAAGAAAAATAAAAGGAATCCAAATCGGAAAAGAAGAAGTAAAGCTGTCACTGTTTGCAGATGACATGATACTATACATAGAGAATCCTAAAGATGCTACCAGAAAACTACTAGAGCTAATCAATGAATTTGGTAAAGTTGCAGGATACAAAATTAATGCACAGAAATCTCTTGCATTCCTATACACTAATGATGAAAAATCTGAAAGTGAAATTAAGAAAACACTCCCATTTACCACTGCAACAAAAAGAATGAAATACCTAGGAATAAACCTACCTAAGGAGACAAAAGACCTGTATGCAGAAAATTATAAGACACTGATGAAAGAAATTAAAGATGATACAAATAGATGGAGAGATATTCCGTGTTCCTGGATTGGAAGAATCAACATTGTGAAAATGACTCTACTACCCAAAGCAATCTACAGATTCAATGCAATCCCTAACAAACTACCACTGGCATTTTTCACAGACTAGAACAAAAAATTTCACAATTTGTATGGAAACAGAAAAGACCCCGAATACCCAAAGCAATCTTGAGAAAGGAAAACGGAGCTGTAAGAATCAGTCTCCTGGATTTCAGACTATACTACAAAGCTACAGTAATTAAGACAGTATGGTACTGGCACAAAAACAGAAATATAGATCAATGGAACAGGATGGAAAACCCAGAGATAATCCCATGCACATATGGTCACCTTATCTTGTTTTGTTTTTTTTAAGAGAAGAAAGATATTCGCCATGTATTTCTTCTTTAGGTCTTTTTTTTTTAATTTATTTTTTTTTTGTATTTATTTTTGGCTGTGTTGGGTCTTCGTTTCCGCGCGAGGGCTTTCTCCAGTTGCGGCAAGTGGGGGCCGCTCTTCATCGCGGTGCGCAGGCCTCTCACTATCGCGGCCTCTCGCTGCGGAGCACAGGCTCCAGACGCGCAGGCTCAGCAGCTGTGGCCCACGGGCCCAGTCGCTCCGTGGCATGTGGGATCCTCCCAGACCAGGGCTCGAGCCCGTGTCCCCTGCACTGGCAGGCAGACTCTCAACCACTGCGCCACCAGGGAAGCCCTGGTTACCTTATCTTTGATAAAGGAGGCAAGAATATACAATGGAGAAAAAGCCTATTCCATAAGTGATGCTGGGAAAACTGGACAGCTACATGTAAAAGAATGAAATTAGAACACTCCCTAACACCATACACAAAAGTAAACTCAAAATGGATTAAAGACGTAAATGTAAGACCAGACAGTATAAAACTCTTAGAGGAAAACATAGGCAGAACACTCTATGACATAAATCATTGCAAGATCCTTTGTGACCCAGCTCCTAGAGAAATGGAAATTAAAACAAAAATAAACAAATGGGATCTAATGAAACTTAAAACTTTTGCACAGCAAAGGAAACCATAAACAAGATGAAAAGACAACCCTCAGAATGAGAGAAAATATTTGCAAATGAAGCAACTGACAAAGGATTAATCTCCAAAATATAGAAGCAGCTCGTGCAGCTCAATATCTAAAAAACGAACAACCCAATCCAAAAATGGGCAAAAGACCTAAATAGACATTTCTCCAAAGAAGATATACAGATTGCCAACAAACACATGAAAGAATGCTCAACATCATTAATCATTAGAGAAATGCAAATCAAAACTACAATGAGATATCATCTCACACCGGTCAGAATGGCCATCATCAAAAAATCTAGAAACAGTAAATGCTGGAGAGGGTGTGGAGAAAAGGGAACCCTCTTGCACTGTTGGTAGGAATGTAAATTGATACAGCCACTATGGAGAACAGTATGGAGGTTCCTTAAAAAACTAAAATTAGAACTACCATACGACCCAGTGATCCCACTACTGGGCATATACCCTGAGAAAACCATAATTCAAAAAGAGTCATGTACCAAAATGTTCATTGCTGCTCTATTTACAATAGCCAGGACATGGAAGCAGCCTAAGTGTTCATCGACTGGTGACTGGATCAAGAAGAAGTGGCACATATATACAATGGAATATTACTCAGCCATAAAAAGGAACGAAATTGAGTTGTTTGTAGTGAGGTGGATGGACCTAGAGTCTGTCATACAGAGCGAAGTAAGCCAGAAACAGAAAAAAAATACTGTATGCCAACACATATATATGGAATCTGAAAAAAAAAAAAAGTAGTGAAGAACCCAGGGGCAAGATGGGAAAAAAGATGGAGACCTACTAGAGAATGGTCTTGAGGACATGGGGAAGGGGAAGGGTAAGCTGGGACAAAGTGAGAGAGTGGTAGTGTATATATGGACATATATTCACTACCAAATGTAAAATAGATAGCTAGTGGGAAGCAGCCTCATAGCACAGGGAGATCAGCTTGGTGCTTTTTGACCAGCTAGAAGGGTGGGATAGGGAGAGTGGGAGGGAGGGAGTCACAAGAGGGAAGAGATATGGGGATATATGTATATGTATAACTGATTCACTTTATTATAAAGTAGAAAGTAACACACCATTGTAAAGCAATTAAACTCCAATAAAAATATTTAAAAAAATAAATAAATTCCTAGAGCAATTTTGAAAAATACCCACATTCAAAATCGTTTATAAGTATTCAATTAGCACTTCATTTTTATTTTAAGACTGAAGTCAAAGATGTTGAGGGAGTTGAAATGCTTGCCAATGTTCTTGTAGCTTGGAGCTGGGATCCTTGCCATGAAGACCATTACACGTCAGTCTTGTTTGCATATCTCCTGAGGGTCTTGGGAAATAATATATGAGAAGCCAAAATCCAAAACAACAAAGATGTACACTTTTGTCTTCTTGATGAGAGCCAAACTACAAACAATCTGAATGTCCCACAAATGTTTTGGTGACTTATTTCAAATCATTTTGATGATGTGGTTGGCAGATGCAAAATATAATTACCGAGAAGCTATAGAAACACCAAATGTTCATAATACTTTAAAAATAATACAAAGTAGTACAAATGCCATGGTTGCAACCATATAAAACTATCTTAAAACTAAGAATAGTTCTCTAAGGGTGGAGAGTTTTCTTCTCAAAAATTTAAAATATTATTTTCTATGGAAAACAAATGATTACTATCAACATCTAATATTCATAGAGTGTTTAACTTGCTAGGTACTTTATATACATTGTCTCATCTAATTGAAACCCTAAAATTAGCCTATAAAGTAGATATCATTGTTATGTACATTTTATAGATGAGGACACTGAGGCCTAAGGAGTTTATATAAATTTCCCAGGATAAACAACTGGTGGTAGAGCCAGTATTCCAGGAGGCCTAACTGTAACAGTTTAATAACAGTTTAATAACCTGCCTGATGATGATGATGATAACTGATATCTTTGTCACTCTCAGTGTGTTCTAAATGCTTTACATTTATCAAGTCATTAGATCCTCACAATAACTATGCAGTAAGTTCACTATTGTCCTCATTTTAGAGCTGCATGTGTTTCATCAATATCTTTGTCATCATTAAAGCCACTTGAGTTTTGTAGCACAGTTTTCCAGAACGTGTCAACTTTACCTCCATCTAAATTTCTCGAGACACTTGGCGTTTTCAAGCAGGAGCCAGCACAGTACTGGAAATTTTATTCCCAGACACTTTTCTTACTGGAGTCTTTGGCTTGTACCAGTGTGGGCTGGGGGTGCTCTGCATCTGGGCACACATGCCATCCTCGAGCTTCTCTGCCCTTGTCCTGGGGAATCCCTTCACTCTCTCCAGGGTGAGACCATCAGCTTCCTAGATCCCATGTTTTTCTCTTGAATTCACTTACCACTTTAGGAGAACTTCATCAGGTAGTCTCCTGAGAAAAAGTTCATTGGGGGGGGGATAGATTTTTTGAGATCTCTTAATTTTTCTATTGGAGTTCCTTTTCTGCTATGATAATTTTTAATTCCCAAGAGCTCTTTTTTTTTTTTTTAAAATTACAACCTGTTCTTACTTCGTGTATACCCTATCTTCTTGTCTCTTTCAGGATATTAATAACAGCCTTTTTGAAGATTTTTACATTTTCTCTTTTCATGGATTATTTCTTCCAACTTCTCTTTTCTTTGTTTGCTTTGTTCTCTCTCATATTAGAAAGCTATGGATAGAATCACGTCAAATGTCTGCTGATTCTTGGTTGTCTGCTTCTGTTGAAGAATGGCACACTAATAAGCTATTGGGAAGCTCAGAACACATGGATGGCTTTTTTTGAATGTGGGATTTGCTGTAGAATTATCTGGTGTGTTTTATTGTTAGGGAATCTCAATGTTGGTATGTTGAGGTCTTTTCTCTTTTGGCTGGTCAGATTATTCAGAGAAGAATTTTCAAGTTTTCTATGTGGAAAGTACATACCCAGCTGCCACCATTCTGGGGTCCAAGAGGGCAAGTGAAGATCCAAAGATAAGCCCCTTGGGAAAAAAAAATGCAGAATCCAGAACTATGCAGGTAACTCCAGAAAGTTTGTTTATATTAATTTCATATAACTACCAGCCAAAAATCTACTAGACCTTATAATCTCATGTTTAAAAGCTCTAAACATTTTTTAAAGGCCTGTGAAAAATGTTTCTTACATCTAGCCTTATATATCTGCCTTAGATAATTACAGGTTCCTAAATGATCCATTAAGAAAAACATGTTTACGACTCCATGAGTAATGTGCAAAATGGACAAAGAGTTTTGAAATCTTCTCAAGATTTTATAGACATCCCCAAACAGTTTATATTATTTTGACAATTATTGGGCCAGAGTGTTTTTTCTAAAATGAAAACAAAAATCACAATAACTTCAAGTTACTTCACAGTTACATATGTATGTTAGCAGTTGAAATCTTTCATTTCTCTACAGTTTCTTTATAGGTAATAAAGTCATAAGTCTCATTGTAACAGGTGAAGCCAAACAGTTGCAGTTAAAAAGTTAACTTTTGTTCTCCAACTCACTTCAGGCCAGGTTTCTGAGGTAAACAGCCTGTATGTACATTTCCACACCTTTCTCCATGCTCATATAAACCTATATACTAATAAATGGGAATATATTTTTGGTTTGTTTTCATCTTTCACAAAAACTGGATCATACAATACACATTACTACACTGTACTTCGGTTTCTACATGTAATGATGTATCACATTCATCCCTCTTAAAAGATGTAAGTTGTTTTTTTAAACATCCACTTAACATTCAAAATAGGGGTTTATCATTCCTTACTCTGTCAATTAGACTGTTTAAAAATTACTTATTTTTTTCTTCTACAAGCAAGGCTGCAGTAAATAATCTTGTCTTTACACCCTCACACCCAGATACTTTTATTTCTAGGAATTGATTCCCAAGCATAGTACTCCTGGGGGAAAGGACAGGTGTACTTCAGCATTTTAATAAATATTGCCAATTGCTTTTCAGAAACCTATAACAATTCACATTTTTATCAGTAGTATAAGCTAGAAGGCTTTTATTTATTTACTATTTATTTTTAACATCTTTATTGGAGTATAATTGCTTTACAATGGTGTGTTAGTTTCTGCTTTATAACAAAGTGAATCAGTTATACATATACATATGTTCCCATATCTCTTCCCTCTTGCATCTCCCTCCCTCCCACCCTCCCTATCCCACCCCTCTAGGTGGTCACAAAGCACAGAGCTGATCTCCCTGTGCTATGCGGTTGCTTCCCACTAGCTATCTATTTTACGTTTGGCAGTGTATATATGTCCATGCCACTCTCTCACTTTGTCACATCTTACCCTTCCCCCTCCCCATATCCTCAAGTCCATTCTCTAGTAGGTCTCTGTCTTTATTCCCATCTTGCCACTAGGTTCTTCATGACCTTTTTTTTTTCCCCCTTAGATTCCATATGTATGTGTTAGCATACTGTATTTGTTTTTCTCTTTCTGACTTACTTCACTCTGTATGACAGACTCTAACTCCATCCACCTCACTACAAATAACTCCATTTCGTTTCTTTTTATGGCTGAGTAATATTCCATTGTATATATGTGTCACATCTTCTTTATCCATTCATTTGATGATGGACATTTAGGTTGGTTCCATGTCCTGGCTATTGTAAATAGAACTGCAATGAACATTTTGGTACATGACTCTTTTTGACTTATGGTTTTCTCAGGGTATATGCCCAGTAGTGGGATTGCTGGGTCGTATGGTAGTTCTATTTTTAGTTTTTTAAGGAACCTCCATACTGTTCTCCATGGTGACTGTATCCATTTACATTCCCACCAACAGTGCAAGAGTGTTCCCTTTTCTCCACACCCTCTCCAGCATTTATTGTTTGTAGATTTTTTGATGATGGCCATTCTGACTGGTGTGAGATGATATCTCATTGTAGTTTTGATTTGCATTTCCCTAATGATTAATGATGTTGAGCATTCTTTCATGTGTTTGTTGGCAATCTGTATATCTTCTTTGGAGAAATGTCTATTTAGGTCTGCCCATTTTTGGATTGGGTTGTTTGTGTTTTTGTTATTGAGCTACATGAGCTGCTTGTAAATTTTGGAGATTAATCCTTTGTCAGTTGCTTCATTTGCAAATATTTTCGCCCCTTCTGAGGGTTGTCTTTTTGCCTTGTTTCTGGTTTCCTTTGCTATGCAAAAGCCTTTAAGTCTCTTTAGCTCCCATTTATTTATTTTTGTTTTTGTTTCCCTTTCTCTAGGAGGTGGGTCAAAAAGGAACTTGCTGTGATTTATGTCATAGAGTGTTCTGCCTATATTTGTCTCTAAGAGTTTGATAGTGTCTGGCCTTACATTTAGGTCTTTAATCCATTTTGAGTTTATTTTTGTGTATGGTGTTAGAGAGTGTTCTAATTTCATTCTTTTACATGTAGCTGTCCTGTTTTCCCAGAACCGCCTAATGAAGAGGCTGTCTTTTCTCCATTGTATATTCTTGCCTCCTTTATCAAAGATAAGGTGACCATATGTGCGTGGGTTTATCTCTGAGCTTTCTATCCTCTTCCATTGTTCTGTGTTTCAGTTTTTGTGCCAGTACCATACTGTCTTGATTACTGTAGCTTTGTAGTATAGTCTGAACTCCGGGAACCTGATTCCTCCAGCTCCCTTTTTCTTTCTCAAGATTGCTTTGGCTATTCGGGGTCTTTTGTATTTCCATACAAATTGTGAAATTTTTTGTTCTGGTTCAATGAAAAATGCCAGTGGTAGTTTCATAGGGATTGCATTGAATCTGTAGATTGCTTTGGGTAGTAGAGTCATTTTCACAATGTTGATTCTTCCAGTCCAAGAACATGGTATATCTCTCCATCTATTTGTATCATCTTTAATTTCTTTCATCAGTGTCTTATAATTTTCTGCATACAGGTCTTTTGTCTCCTTAGGTAGGTTTATTCCTAGATATTTTATTCTTTTTGTTGCAGTGGTAAATGGGAGTGTTTTCTTAATTTCATTTTCAGATTTTTCATCATTAATGTATAGGAATGCAAGAGATTTCTGTGCATTAATTTGTATCCTGCAACTTTACCAAATTCATTGATTAGCTCTAGTAGTTTTCTGGTAGCATCTTTAGGATTCTCTATGTATAGTATCTAGAAGGCTTTTAAACTTTTTATTTTATATTGGAATATAGTTGATTGACAATGTTGTGTTAGTTTCAGGTGTACAGCAAAGTGATTCAGTCATACATATAAATGTATCTATTCTTATTCAATTTCTTTTCCTATTTAGGTTGTTACATAATATTGAGCATAGTTCCCTATGCTATACAATAGGTCCTTGTTGGTTATCCATTTTAAATATAGCGGTGTGTACATGTCGATCCGAAACTCCCTAATGATCCCTTCTCCCCTGGTAACTGTTTTCTAAGTCTGTGAGTCTGTTTCTGTTTTGTAAATAAGTTTATTTGTATCATTTCTTTTTAGATTCTGCATATAAGTGATATCATATGATATTTCTCTTGCGCTGTCTGACTTACTTCACTTGGTATGACAATCTCTCGGTCCATCCATGTTGCTGCAAATGGCGTTATTTCATTCTCTTTAATGGCTGAGTAATCTTCCATTGTATATATGTACCACATCTTCTTTATCCATTCCTCTGTCAATGGACATTTAGGTTGCTTCCATGTCTTGGCTGTTGTAAACAGTGCTGCAATGCACATTGGGGTGCATGTATTCTTTTGGACCTTGTTTTTCTCCGGATATATGCCCAGGAGTGGGATTGCAGGATCATATGGTAGCTCTATTTTTAGTTTTTTAAGGACCCTCCATACTGTTCTTCATAGTGGCTGTTCCAATTTTCATTCCCACCAACAGTGTAGGAGGGTTCCCTTCTTTCCACACCCTCTGCAGCATTTATTGCTTGTGGATTTTTTGATGTTAGTCATTTTGACTGGTGTGAGGTGATATCTCATTGTAGTTTTGGTTTGCATTTCTCTTATAAATAAGGATGTTGAACATCTTTTCATGTGCCTCTTGGCCATCTGCATGTTTTCTTTGGAGAAATGTCTATTTAGGTCTTCTGCCCATTTTTGATTGGGTTGTTTGTTTTGATGATATTAAGCTGCACGAGCAGTTTCTAAATCTTGAGGGCTAATCCCTTGTCGGTCACATCATTTGCAAATATTTTCTCCCAATCTGTGGGTTGTCTTTTCCTTTTGCTTAATGGTTTCCTGTGCTGTGCAAAAGCTTTTGATTTTAATTAGGTCCCATTTGTTTATTTTTGTTTTTATTTCCATTACTCTGGGAGACAGATAACAAAACATATTGCTGTGATTTATGTCAGAAAGTGTTCTGCTCTGTTTTCCTCTAAGAGCTGTAGAGTGTCCAGTCTTACATTTAGGTCTTTAATCCGTTTGAGCTTATTTTTGTGTATGGTGTTAAAGAATGTTCTAATTTCACTTTTTTTACATGTAGCTCTCCAGGTTTCCCAGCACCTTTTATTGAAGAGACTGTCTTTCTCCGATTGTATAGTCTGGTCTCCTGTATTGTAGTTTAATTGACCATAGGTATGTGGGTCTATTTCTGGGCTTTCTATCCTGTTCCATTGATCTATATTTCTATTTTTGTGCTAGCGCCATACTGTTTTGATGACTATAGCTTTGTAGTATAGTCTGAAGTCAAGGAGCCTGATTCCTCCAGTTCCGTTTTTCTTTCTCAAGATGGCTTTGGCTATTCGGGGTCTTTTATGTCTCCATACAAAAAAATTTTAAGATTTTTCTAGTTCTGCGAAAAATGCCATTGGTAATTTGATAGGGATTACATTGAATCTGTAGATTGCCTTGGGTAGCATAGTCATTTTGACAATATTGATGTTTCCTATCCAAGAACATGGTATATCTTTCCATCTGTTTGTGTCGTCTTTGATTTCTTCCGTCAATATCTCATAGTTTTCGGAGTATAGGTCTTTTGCCTCCTTATGTAGGTTTATTCCTAGGTATTTTATTGTTTTTGATGTGATGGTAAGTGAGATTGTTTCTTGAATTTTTCTTTCTAATCTTTCATTGTTAATGCATAGGAATGCAAGAGATTTCTGTGCATTCATTTTGTATCCTGCTACTTTACCAAATTCATTGATTAGCTCTAGTAGTTTTCTGGTGGCAGCTTTAGGATTATCTATATATAGTATCATGTCATCTGCAAACAGTGACAGTTTTACTTTTTCTTTTCTAATTTGTATTCCTTTTATTTCTTTTTCTTCTCTGATTGCTGTGGCTAGGACTTCCAAAACTATGTTGAATAATAGTGGCGAGAGTGGATATCCTTGTCTTGCTTCTGATCTGAGAGGAAATGCTTTCAGTGTTTCACCATTGAGAATGATGATTGCTATGCGTTTGTCATATATGGCCTTTATTATGTTGGGGTAGGTTCCCTCTATGCCCACTTTCTGGAGAGTTTTTATCATAAATGGGTGGTGAAATTTTTCAAAAGCTTTTTCTGCATTTATTGAGGTCATCGTATGGTTTTCATCCTTCAATTTGTTAATATGGTGTATCACCTTGATTGATTTGCATATATTGAAGAATCCTTGCATCCCTGGGATAAATCCCACTTGATCATGGTGTATGATCCTTTTAATGTGTTGTTGGATTCTGTTTGCTAGTATTTTGTTGAGGATTTTTGCATCTGTGTTCATCAGTGATACTGGTCTGTAATTTTCTTTCTTTGTGACATCTTTGTCTGGTTTTGGTATGAGGGTGATGGTGACCTCGTAGAATGAGTTTGGGAGTGTTCCTTCCTCAGCAATTTTTTGGAAGAGTTTGAGAAGGATGGGTGTTAGCTCTTCTCTAAATTTTTGATAGAATTCACCTGTGGAGCCATATGGTGTAAGTTTAGATTGTTTATTTGAGGTTTTTCCTGTTTCTTGAGGTAGGATTATATTGCTATAAACTTCCCTCTTAGAACTGCTTTGCAGCGTCCCATAGGTTTTGGGTCATTGTGTTTTCGTTGTCCTTTGTCTCTAGGTATTTTTTGATTTCCTCTTTGATTTTTCAGTGATCTCTTGGTTATTCAGTAACGTATTGTTTAGCCTCCATGTGTTTGTGTTTTTTTACTCTTTTTCCCTGGTAATTTATTTCTAATCTCCTAGCATTGTGGTCAGAAAAGATACGTGATATGATTTCAGTTTTCTTAAATTTACTGATGCTTGATTTGTGACCCAAGGTGTGATCAATCTTGGAGAATGTTCTGTGTGCACTTGAGAGGAAAGTGTAATCTGCTGTTTCTGGATGGAATGTCCTGTAAATATCAATTAAATCTATCTGGTCTGTTGTGTCATTTAAAGCTTTTGTTTCCTTATTAATTTTCTGTTGGATGATCTGTCCATTGGTGTAAATGAGGTGTTAAAGTCCCCCACTATTATTGTGTTACTGTCAATTTCCTCTTTTATAGCTGTTAACATTTGCCTCATGTATTGAGGTGCTCTTATGTTGGGTGCATATATGTTTATAATTGTCATATCTTCTGCTTGGATTGATCCCTTGATCATTATGAGGTGTCCTTCCTTGCCTCTTGTAACATTCTTTATTTTAAAGTCTATTTTATCTAATATGAGTATTGCTACTCCAGCTTTCTTTTGATTTCCATTTGCATGGAATATCTTTTTCAATCCCCTCACTTTCAGTCTGTATGTGTCCCTAGGTCTGAAGTGGGTCTCTTGTAGACAGCATATACACACGTCTTGTTTTTGTATCCATTCAAAGAGCCTGTGTCTTTTGGTTGGAGCATTTAATCCATTCACATTTAAGGTAATTATCGATATGTATGTTCCTATTACCATTTTGTTAATTGTTTTGGGTTTGTTTTTGTAGGTCCCTTTCTTCTTTTGTGTTTCCCACTTAGACAAGTTTCTTTAGCATTTGCTTTAGAGCTGGCTTGGTGGTGCTGAATTCTCTTACCTTTTGCTTGTCTATAAAACTTTTGATTTCTCCGTCAAATCTGAATGAGATCCTTGCTGGCTAGAGTAATCTTGGTTGTAGTTTCTTCCGTTTCATCACTTTAAATATATCATGCCTCTCCCTTTTGTGTTGTAGAGTTTCTGCTGAGAAATCAGCTGTTAACCTTATGGGAGTTCCCTTGTATAGTGTCATTTTTCCCTTGCTGCTTTTAATAATTTTTCTTTGTCTTTAATTTTTGTCAATTTGATTACTATGTGTCTGCATGTTTCTCGTTGGGTTTATCCTGCCTGGCACTCTCTGAGCTTCCTGGACTTGGGTGGCTATTTCCTTTCCCATGTTAGGGAAGTTTTCAACTATAATCTCTTCAAATGTTTTCTCAGGTCCTTTCTTTCTCTCTTCTCCTTCTGAGACCTCTATAATGTGAATGTTGGTGCTTTTAATGTTGTCCCAGAGGTTTCTTAGACTGTCTTCATTTATTTTCATTCTTTTTTCTTTATCCTTTTCCATGGCAGTGAATTCCACCATTCTGTCTTCCAGGTCACTTATCCGTTCTTCTGACTCAGTTATTCTGCTATTGATTCCTTCTAGTGTATTCTTCATTTCAGTTTTTGTATTGTTCATCTCTGTTTGTTTGTTCATTAATTCTTCTAGATCTTTGTTAAACATTTCTTGCATCTTCTCGATCTTTGCCTCCATTCTTTTTCCGAGGTCCTGGATCATCTTCACTGTCATTATTCCGAATTCTTTTTCTGGAAGGTTGTCTATCTGCAATTCATTTAGTTGTTTTTCTGGGGTTTTATCTTGTTCATCATCTGGTACACAGTCCTCTGCTTTTTCATTTTGTCTATCTTTCTGTGAATGTGGTTTTTGTTCCACAGGCTGCACGATTGTAGTTCTTTTTGCTTATGCTGTCTGCCCTCTGGTGGATGAGGCTATCTAAGTGGCTTTTGCAAGCTTCCTGATGGGAGGGACTGGTGGTGGGTATAGCTGAGTGTTGCTCTGGTGAGCAGAGCTGAGTAAAACTTTGACCTGCTTGTCTGCTGATGGGTGGGTTGGGTTTCCTCCCTGTTGGTTGTTGGCCTGAGGCGACCCAACACTGGAGCCCACCCGGCTCTTTGGTGGGGCTAATTGCAGACTCTGGGAGGGCTCACGCCAAGGATTACTTCCCAGAACTCCTGCTGCCAGTGTGCTTTTTCCCACGGTGAGCCACAGCCACCCCACACCTCTGCAGGAGACCCTCCAACACTAGCAGTTAGGTCTGGTTCAGTCTTCTGTGGAGTCACTGCTCCTTCCCCCTAGGTCCTGATGCACACACTACTTTGTGTGTGCCCTCCAAGAGTGGAGTCTCTGCTTCCCCCAGTCCTGTCGAAGTCCTGCAATCACATCCCACTAGCCTTTGAAGTCTTATTCTCTGGGAATTCCTCATCCTGTTGCTGGACCCCCAGGTTGGAAGCCTGACATGGGGCTCAGAACCTTCACTGCTGTGGGTGGACTTCTGTGGTATAATTGTTCTCCAGTTGTGAGTCACCCACCCAGCGGTTATGGGATTTGATTTTATTGTGATTTAGTCCCTTGTACCATCTCATTGCTATTTCTCCTTTGTCTTTGGATGTGGGGTATCTTTTTTGGTGAGTTCCAGTGTCTTCCTGTCAATGATTGTTCAGCCTTTAGCTGTGATTCTGGTGTTCTCACAAGATGCAGTGAGTGCACGTCCTTCTACTCTGCCATCTTGAACCAATCTCAACATAACATTTAAGTTAAACATAATATTAAAGGTTATATGTAAGGCAACACATGAATACTTGACATATAAGCTGTAGGAATATCTGTTTAGAGGTCAGAGGAGGAGAAATCTCCTGCTGCCATGTCTTGTGATGTCCATGTTCTCATTGCTGTGCAGCTGTTGTTACAATAAAGGTGCTTTGATGTCTCTTACAGAAATATTTTAGTAGCTCATTTGTTTTTTCACATTTTTGTTTCTCTCATCAAAGGCAGTTGATAGTAATAATAGCAGCAATTATTTATCAATAGCTTACTATGTACAGGCAGTGTTCCATGGCAGTGAGTGTTTGATGGCATTTTATGTTTGGCAGACTTACCTGTGGGAAGAAGAGTAGGCTAGGTGGTGGGCCTCCAGTTCAAATTTTAGTGTGGGGTTTGGGAAGTCTAAAGTAACCCTAAGAAGTGTATTAGTTAGAAATGTATTCAAGAGCAAATAACTGAAAACTTGACTCTGAGGGGACTAAACACTTAAGAATTATTTTCTTACCAAATAATCATAATTTAGAAGTAGGGACTTTTCTGCATGTGTTCAGCAGCATGGTGACATGAAAGCCAGTTTTTTTTTTTTTTTTTTTCGCTGCATTGGGTCTTTGTTGCTTCACGCAGGCTTTCTCTAGTTGCGGCGAGTGGGGGCTACTCTTCGTTGCAGTGCGTGGGCTTCTCATTGCGGTGGCTTCTCTTGTTGCGGAGCACAGGCTCTAGCCACACAGGCTTCAGTAGTTGCAGCATGTGGGCTCTGTAGTTGCGGCTTGTGGGCTTTAGAGCGTAGGCTCAGTAGTTGTGGTGCACAGGCTTAGTTGCTCCACGGCATGTGGGACCTTCCCGGACCAGGGATCGAACCCATGTCCCCTGCATTGGCAGGCGGATTCTTAACCACTGTTCCACCAGGGAAGTCCCTGAAGGCCAGTGGTTTTGAAATTACTTTAGTTCTTCTACGATTGTTATCACTGGTCCCAAGATGGCTGCCCCAGCTCCAGGTTTTACAACTATGTTTAAGGAAAGCAAAACAGGGAAGGAGAAAAAAGGGGGAAGGAGAAAAAAGGGATAGTGCAAACATATTTGTTTCCTTCATCAAAAAATGGGCAGCTTCATCCCAGAAGTCTCCATCAGAATATTGTTACATCCCTATTGGCAAGAAGTATGTATATGGCCACTCCTAGGTGCACGAAAGGCTGGGAAAGCAATATATACCTTTCCTAAGCCCTGTGGTAGAGGCAGCAAGATGGAAGTGGTTTGAGAATTATGTACTGGTTTAGGCAGTGGATATTATTTGTCATAGGACAAAGAACTGCTGGGAGTGGGAATATGTGTTTTACATGAACTCTCATTTAATTATCACAACAGTGCTGTAGATAGGTGCTTTTACTATCCCCATTTTACAGATAAGAAAATGGAGATTAGTTTCTACCTCTCTTGTGTGCTGTAGCCATCTCCTGTCTTTTCTGTGGTAATTTAATCTATTATTTCTCTTTAAAATTTTTTTAAATCATTTCTTCTCTACTGTCCACTGACTGTTCATTTATCCCCCCAAAAGAATTTCCTTTCAACCCTGTTGCTACTACTGTTTTGTCCAATATGTTAAAGTTTTCCACACTTGCCTTTTTTTCATTACAACTCAACCCTTAAACTTCTTTGCTTATGCAATTTTCTTCTCCCACTCTCCTTCTGTTTACTAGAACTGCCACTTCCAGAGGTAAAAGGCAGATCTTTCTCAATTCTCTGGCCTTCATTACAGGTTGTCTCCTCATTGTCTTCCTGTCTCCTCTGCCTGCTCCTTCTCTCTCTTCACAGAACTTCTTTTACTTCAAAGATGAGGACACGTTCCAACACCAGTCCTCTGATATCAGAAATCATTTTTATATTCATCCTTTTTACTATTACCTCATGTCCCATGCTGTCTTGGATCTGAAGTCTTATGTCTACTTACTGGACATCGTTTGAATGCCTCCTGTCACTTCAAAAATCCATGTTTCTAAGATATGGCCCATTTCTTTTCTTTATAAAACCCCCTTTTTTTGGCACTCTATGTGGATTATTCTTCTTCACCTGTCCCCTGATTTCCAGACCTATGGTCATCTTTGGCTTTTCTTTCTTACAATAGGCACCAATCTCAATGATCCTTCCTTTATGGAGTTTCTCACATCCGTCACGTGTGATCTGTCTCTCATCTATCTCACTCATGTCCTATGGAAATTCTTTCCTAGCTGGTCTCCTTACCCAGCCTCAATCTATTCTACTTATTACTGTTCTATTAATTTTCCAGATTGGTACATTTGCTAAACCTTCAATGGCTCTTTTCTGTAGGAAAAAAAGCCGAAGCCTGACATTGAAGGTCTCTCCACAGTCTGTCATTTCTCTTCCTATTCAGTCATTTCTCCTCCTATTCAGTCCTTTCTCCTAGTTCTCAGTCAGTTGACTGACTTATGGTTCCTTAAATAGCAGCGCAAACACTTCTCCCTGTGGCTGTTAGCTGATACCTTCTCCCTGATTGAAATGATCTTTCAGTTTCTCCTTCTGATTTATTCTCTTGATGTCCTATACTCTCTCCCTGGACAATATTATCTTTCCCCAGGGATTCAGCCAACACCTCGTGCTTGTCTAAATGTTGATCATTGTAGACACCAGAATCTACTAAAAGTAGTTTACACAGAAGGGATTTCTTTTTTTTTTTTAAAGGTACATTTATTCTCCAGTCTTTTTCTTTCTTTATTTAAAAAAATTAATTAATTAATTTATTTATTTATGGCTGTGTTGGGTCTTCATTTCTGTGTGAGGGCTTTCTCTAGCTGTGGCAAGTGGGGGCCACTCTTCATCGCGGTGCACGGGCCTCTCACTATCGCGGCCTCTCTTGTTCCGGAGCACAGGCTCCAGACGCGCAGGCTCAGTAATTGTGGCTCATGGGCCCAGTTGCTCCACGGCATGTGGGATCTTCCCACACCAGGGCTCGAACCCGTGTCCCCTGCATTGGCAGGCAGATTCTTAACCACTGCACCACCAGGGAAGCCCAGAAGGGATTTCTTGAGGGAGGTATTTCTTTGCATAAGCAAAGGGATTTCCATCTGACTGGTGTGAGGTGGTAACCTCACTGTAGTTTTGACACTTAAATCACAATTTTGCATCTTGTAATTTTTTTCGGTTGGGGGCCATGGGAGAATTCAATGCTAGAAAAGGTGGACTTATACTACAGGGAATTATCAACATGGGAATCAACCCCAAATCTATATATTTAGCTCAGAACTTAATTCGTAGCTGCAGACTTTGTATAAACAGCTCCATATGAAAATCTTAGAAGCACTTCAAACTTGTCAAGTCCAATGCCAATCTTAACCATCTTCACTACAAATACTTGGTGCTGTTCTTAGACCCCAAGTTGGTGAAGGGGCCTACTGTCCACACCCAGTTGCCAAGACAGACACATTGGAATAAGCCTCAATTCTGTCTCCTTCTACCTTGCATCCTGCACTCCATCAGTCTTTGTGCCAAGTCACCTATACTTCCTAAGAATATCTCATTTATCTGATGCACTCCTTCCCCTTTGACACTGCTCTAAAACAGGCTCCATTCCCTCTTGCCTGTACATAGCTAAAGCCTTCTCACTCTGTTCCTCTCGTCACTTCTAATGTCCCCTCCCCAGGGTTGCAAGAATGAATTTCTAATGTTTTAATATGATCATATCACCAATCTGCTCAGAAAATTTCAACAGAGGTCCCATTGCCCAGAGGATAAAATCTAAAGCTCTTGCAAGGAATTCAGAATTCACTGTTACCTGACCCTAGACATTTCCCACTGTGAAGTCTGCAGGTCAGCAGTACTAAATGCTTACATTACCTAAACATATTCTGCTCTTTCATGCTGAGCCCTCTGTCTGGGAAGCCCAATTTTCCTTCTGTCAAACTCCTCTTCATCCTTTCAATTTAGGTATAAATATTTGCTTCTAGGTAACAATCAACATAATCACAGAATGCAAATCTCAGGTTAAACAAAGACAATTTCTCCTTTAGGTATTAGTTTTGGATGTACTTGTTATCCTCTCCCCTTCCTTCTTCACTCCCTTCTTTTTCTTCAGAACTATTGGAGAGATGGAGAACAAATGGCTCAGAGAGACTTAAATCTCTCTCACACTCAAAAGTCAACCAGCATATTCTTCAAAGATCTATTTTTCAATGTCCTTGAAGGAAGGGAAGGTAGCAAATATAAAATAAATGGTCATTGACAGCTCTAACTCTTTTCTGCTATTCATTACAGTTTGAAGACTTTGGAAGGATAAAACCAAATGCCTTAGAATTTCCTTCCATTAATGCAGGAGTGTACTTCACTCCAGCTTTTCTTTCACTTCTAATTTTCTGATGCTTGAATTCAGGTGCAAAATGAAATAGAGATGAAAAAGACTATAGAAAAGTTCAGTGAAACCAAGAGCTGGTTCTTTGAGAAGATAAGCAAAATTGACAAACCTTTAGCTAGACTTAACAAGAAAATAAGAGAGGGCTCAAATAAATAAAATAAGAAATGAAAGAGGAGACATTGTAACTGATACCACAGAAATACAAAGGATCATAAGAGACTGCTAGGAACAAATGTATGCCAACCAACTGGACAAACTAGAAAGAAATTTTGGGAAACATACTACCTTCCAGGACTAAATCAGGAAGAAATAGAAAATCTGAACAGACTACTTACTAGTAAGGAGATTGAATCAATAATCACAAACCTCCCTACAAACAAAAGTCCAGGACCAGACAACTTCACTGATGAATTCTACCAAACATTCAAAAAAGAATTAATACCAATCCTTCTCAAATTCTCCCAAAAAATAGAAGAGGAGGTAACACTTCCTGATACCAAAATCAGACAAGGATACCACAAGAAAATAAAATTACAGGCCAAGATCCCTGATAAACATAGATGTAAAAATCCTCAACAAAATATTAGTAAACTGAATTCAACAATATATAAAAGGGATCATACACCACAATCAAGTAAAATTTATTCCAGGGATGCAAGGATGGTTCAGTATCCTGAAATCAATCAATGTCATATACCACATTAACAAAATGAAAGCTAAAAATCATATAATCATCTCAACAGATGCAGAAAAAGCATTTGACAAAATTCAACATCTGCTTATGATAAAAGCTCTCAACAGACTGGTTACAGAGGGAATATACCTCAATAAAGGCCATATATGAGAAGCCCAGCTGACATCATACTCAATAGTGAAAATCTGAAAGCATTTCCTCTAAGATCAGAAACATGACACGGATGCCCACTCTCGCCACTTTTATTCAGCATGGTATTGGAAGGCCTAGCCAGAGCAATTAGGCAAGAAAAAGAAATAAAAGGCATCCAAATTATAAAAGAAGGAAAACTGTCACTATTTGCAAATGAGATGATAGTGTATAGAGAAAACCCTAAAGACTCCACCAAAAAAACCTGTTAGAAATAATAAATAAATTCAGTAAATTTGCAGGATATAAAATCAATATACAGAAATCTGTTACATTTCTATACACTAATAATGAGCAACAAGAAAGAGAAAGAAAAGAATCCCATTTACCTGAAACCAAAAAATACCTAGAAGAAAATATAGGCAGTAAGCTCCTTGACATTGAACTTGGTGATAATTTTTTGTATTTGACACCAAAAGCAAAAGCAACAAAAGCAAAAATAAACAATTGGGACTACATCAAACTAAAAAGCTCTGCACAGGAAAAAAACTATCAATAAAATGAAAAAGCCACCTACTAAATGGAACAAAATATTTGCAAATAATCTATCTGGTATGGTGTTAATATCCAAGATATATAAAAACTCATATAACTCAACAGCAAAAAACCAAACAATTGGATTAAAAATGGGCAGAGGACCTGAAAGACAGTTTTCCAAAGAAGAGATCCAAATGCCCAACAGACACATGAAAGGATGCTCCATATCATTAGTCATCAGGGAAATGCAAATCAAAACCACAATAAGATACCACCTCACTTGTTAGAATGGGTATTATCAAAAAGACAAGAAATAACAAGTGTTGGCAGGGATATGGAGAAAAGGGAATATCTGTACAATGTTGGTGGGAATGTAGAAATTGATGCAGCCACTATGGAAAATAATATGGAGGTTCCTCAAGAAATTAAAAATAGAACTAGCATATGATCCAGCAATTCTACTTCTAGGTATATACCTGAAGAAAACAAAAAACTAACTGGAAAAGATATATCCATCCCCATGTTCACTGCAGCACTATTTACAATAGCCAAGATATGGAAACAAACTAAATGTCCAGATGAATGGATAAAGAAGAAGTGGTCTATATATACAATGGAATTTTATTCAGCCATAAAAGAGATGAATACTTGCCACTTGTGACAATATGGATGGACCTCGAGGGCATTATGTTAGGTGAAATAAGTCAGACATAGAAAGACAAATACCGTATGATCTCACTTATATGTGGAATAGAAAGACAAATACCGTATGATCTCACTTATATGTGGAATCTGAAAAAAAAAAAAAACACATAGATACAGAGAACAGAATATTTGCCAAAGGTGGAGGTGCCGGGGGTGGGCAAAATAGGTGAAGGGAGTCAAAAGGTACAAACTCTCAGTTATTAAAAAAATCCTGAGGATGTAATGTACAGCATGGAGAATATATTAGTTAATAATATTGTATTGCATATTTGAAAGTTGCTAGGAGACTAAATCGTAAAGGTACTCATCACAAGAAAAAAAAATCAGTGTCAAAAGAAATACTTAGTCTTCATGTTATTTCCCAGTCTCTCTCTCAGCCATGCTGAAACACGGAATTACCTAGGAGATATTCAGTATTTAAATTTAGAATGAACTAAAATTCTTCTTGCTTCAAAGCTGTAGTTATGACCCTTTAAGGCAATTAGACATCTCCCAAATCACTATAAATTATTGGTTTACGGTGAGTAGTAGTCTTTTTTTTTTTTTTAATTTTTGGCTGCGTTGGGTCTTCGTTGCTGCACGCGGGCTTTCTCTAGTTGTGGCGAGTGGGGGCTACTCTTCGTTGTGGTGTGCGAGCTTCTCATTGCGGTGGCTTCTCTTGTTGTGGAGCATGGGCTCTAGGCGCGCAGGCTTCACTAGTTGTGGCACGCCCTAGAGCACGCGGGCTTCAGTAGTTGTGGCTCGCGGGCTCTAGAGTGCAGGCTCAGTAGTTGTGGCACACGGGCTTAGTTGCTCTGTGGCATGTGGGATCTTCCCAGACCAGGGATCGAACCTGTGTCCCCTGCATTGGCAGGTGGATTCTTAACCACTGCACCACCAGGGAAGTCCTGAGTGGTAGTCTTTAAACATCATTTTTAGATAAGAATTGTCTGATGATTTCTGACTTGCTTTTGTTCCTAATAAATCTACCGAGTTATTTTTTGACATGGCAAATACCTCAAAGAGCAAGACTGGAAAAGGAAACCAGATGCTTTACTCTGTCTAGTTATCTTTGCTCATGAGTTAGTTTTGTCTACAAGTTATTCAGCAACCTCTGGGTTCTTTTGATGACTGTGGTAGGGCTGTGCAAGATGATCTTCTGGCCCTTGGATCCCAAGTGAATGAAATGAGCAAACCAGGTAGACATATATGACAAAAAATTTCATCAAAATGGTGTTTGGCCTCTAGTGCTCCCACTCTAGTTTTATTCTTGCCACACTAATTTTGGTTTCTCTTCCTATGCAATGGTCCATTTCCTGAATGTTTGCTGGGTATTTGACAGATAAATATAATTTGATATACTTCAAAAAAATGGTCAATTTCATATTTTTGGAGAATACTTAATAGAGGTTATTTGTGCAGTAATCATTTGCTAACAGAATTAAGTTGTCAGGTGTCTAAGAATGTAATTATTAAATACATACTTGCTCTTACTCTACTTCAACTTCTGAGTAATTTTTTAATGCTTCTGTCAAAATGACTTTTTTTCTAATCCTAAAGTAGCTTGTGTCATTTGTAACGTAGCAAAGGGTTAAATCAGACTTTGATTATATGACTCCTTTTTGTTTATTTACTATTTCTGGAGGAGCTAAGTCACTGTATCAGAGCTATTAGTTAAACCATCAACATGAAATTCTTTCTCTTCAAATTTTGAAAATTTTCTTCATTTTGACTAAGTTTTTTTGCAGCTGGCTAAAAGTGAGTGCAAGCTATGTGCATTTATAGTTACACTTTTTAAAGGAGACCAACAAATATGGAAATTCTTGATTGTAGAGTCAAAATTATTGCTGGAGGCCAGCAGGACACACTGACCATGTGTACCGTTATAGGTCTGTCAGGATACCAGCCACTCTGTGGTTCCATTTTTCTGCTTTGATTTCAACATGCCTCCTTCCCCACCGGTGTCAAAGTAAATAGAGAGGAAGTTCTGAGTGCAAAAGGCACCCCCCAACCTCCCCGCATACACCTCATGGAGCACTGTGCCCCTCCATGAGAAAACTGACATGCCAGCAAATCCTGCTCTCCGCCTGCTCCCCACAACCTGGGAGGAAGGAGGGTTGGAGCTGGATGCAGGCCTCTGTGCAACCAGTAGGATTTTATGCCCACTATTGTGACATGGGCATTTAGAACCATCTTTTTTTCCTCTGAATCTCACATTATCAGCACCAATATAAAAACATTAGATTACCCAGTAACATGGGAACATAGTGTTCCATGATGTTAGGACATTCTGAAAACTTAGGGACATTCTGAAAGCTCCCCTAACCCTCAACATCTCCTTCAGTATCTTTGACAAAAGAATTAAACTGTTCCCTACATTTACGTGGCACTTCATAGTTGACAAAGCCTTTTTACTAGCATCATTCCATCTAATCTTCATGAAGCTGTAATGGGTTGGTAGAGTAATTTTTTAAAACAAAGGATAAAATGGGTTTAGAGAGGTTGAGTAATTTACTGAAGGTCACAAATAAGTGGTAGATCACTTGCTCTAAGTCTAGAGTCCTTTCCACAATATCAAACAAATTGTAGACATGGAAACAAATCACACTTTTAAAGATAGCTAAAACTCCTTAAAGGAATAAGCTTTTCATTACACATTTAGAGATGAAGCTGAAAGTGCAAATCTTCCCCTGAGAAAGCACTAACAAATGGGGACCATAGACTTTCACATGTTCAAAGAATTAATTCCAGGATTATAGACTTAAGACATGGTAGTTAATAGAAAAGTTCTAGTTTGAAAAGATTTTTGCAAAAATGTACATCTCTATGTATATATACATCTACTTAGAAAATCTATTGCTTTGGATGTTTGTGCCATTTCTTAGTTACCCTTTTTACACGCTGTTTCCACAACTGCTTTATTCCCATCCCTAGACTTCAAGCCACTGTATTATTTTTAATTACCTTAGGACTTATTTTCAGTCAGTTGTAATAATGAAGATCATTTAACCAATAAAGTACTTTCTTGAGTAAAAATTATAGACTTTTGGAATATGGTTCCAAGAGCAGTTCAATTTTCAGATTTACTATTCAAACCTCACATTTATCACATGTAGTATGAAACTGTAGTATAAAACACTTCCCTTCACCTTGAAAATATGTGACATTTCCCTAAGAAATTCCCTGCATTTAGAAGTTCTGGACCTTCTCCACTTATAAATCTGAGTGTATCCTTTCACAGGCTACATGTTTTCACTGTAGGGTTTTGCTACATTTCATAAAAAGGAAAATACAGACAGTAGAAGTACAGGTAGAAGACTTGGAGCACAATAGTCCATCACATGTATGTTGGGGAATAAGTATCATGAGGACTTTCTCAATGACTAAGGCTTCAAAGACTAAGGGTGGCAAAGATACAAAAAGTGCAAAAGGTCAAAAGAAATACCTTTCCTCAGTGGGAAAGATGACATGATTCAACATGAGTAGAATGATTAAGAAGGAGGGTTTATTGGACTCAATTACCCATGTGATGGTTCATCTAGCTCTCACTTGAATTTTAAGCATTTGCTTAAAAAATGATTTCACATTAATTTTATTTCTTTTGGAAAGCCCCCATGTGTAATTTATTGGTAGTATCTCTGAAGAATAGAATTATTGATGATGTTTGGCTGATGTTTCAGATGATGGAGGAGCCGGGAGACTGCTACAAGTGAAGGCATGTGTATAGTCTCAAAATGTCAGGACGGTACGGACACTGAAACAGAAAATAAAAGATACTAATTGTTTTAATGTTTAGATAATATACACTCTTCCATGTGAGAGTACAAGGAGCACTCGATTTGTCTCTTTGAAAAGCTATCTTTGTTTCCTGCTATTTCATTCCCATCCGTAATGCACTCAAGTCAAGTCAAGTAAAACGTCATCTCCTCTTTTCCTGTTGTGTTTTCTCCAACCTGAAGCTCTATTATATCCTGAATATGACTGCCATTTAGGCTTCATTATGTATTAGATTTTCAAAATATAATTTTTGAGATCCCACATGCCTTGTATAATAAGGAATACAAAATAACAATGTGTAATGATATGTAATAAGTTCATGCTATTTGTCACATACTATGTAGATGCTTTTCATGTATTTTATCATTTAAACCTTTACTTAAAGAACAATGCTAGGAGGCAGTTTCTAATATTATTTCCATTTTAGAGATTGTAGATACTGAGACTTGGAGAGACTTGTAACTTTCTTTAGATCACACATCTAGTGTGGGATCCTGGGATTTAAATCCAAATACAAAGTTGCACAAATTACAAGATGATAGGTAATGTGCCTAAAGGTGCTGATAATGTAATAAAGTTAAGACCATGTTGAAAGTTTAATAGAGCTTTGATAAAGAAATGTTTAAGGAGACTTAGAAGTAGAAAAAAAAAGAATTGATTTGTACTGGGTGAGACTTTATTCTTGGAAACATCAGAAATGTTACATTTTACTGGAACTAATGTCCTTTCTGAAAACCATCTTCTGATGGGTAAATACTTTAGAAAAAGGTGGTCTTTGTATTTTAAAAAAATTATATATATGTATATGTGTGTGTGTATATATATAATATATATGAAAAATGTATGTAGATAATTAGAAAGTAAAGGACAGTATAAAGAAGAAAGTAAAGATAACCTGTAATCCCACAGCCCAGAAATAATCAGTGTTAATATTTTCTTGAATTTTGATCAACTTTTTCTAAACATATTCAAGTTTTTATTGCTCTTATTGAAAACTTGGAACCCTATTGTATATATAAGTTTGTTTTTTCTACTCTATAGCCTAAAATTACATCAGGAGAATTTCCCAATTTAATGAAATCATTTCTTTTTAAATGGCTTCATTGATTTCTAGTACATGTTGGGAATTTATTTAACTATCCCCTTAATGTTAAACTTTTGGGATGTTTCCAATTTTTGATATTATAGATAATAGATGAACATGCTTAAACATATGTACATTTGCATATCTCATAATTTCTGTAGAATATATTCTCAGAAATGGCATTGCTGGGACATGGGATCTAAGTTTTATTTTTTTGTTTTGTTTTTTAAGGTTTCTGATACAAATGACCAAACTGCTTTCTAGAAAGGATGTAATCTGGTACTGTTTGGATGCTAGTTTCTTTTCTTCCTCAATAATATTTATCAGACTAAGTGCCTAGTATGTGTTATGCGTATGGGTGCTAAACAAATATTGCTTAAAATTGAAAACCTCATGAGAAGAAGTGTGAAGTTGCAGAAAAAGCAGGGACTATGGAACAAGAAGGGGAGAGTTAGGTAAAACTGCCTATTATTAATTGTGCCCCATATATAAATGCAAATGATAAAATTCTTCTTTTTAGGTGGTTGTAAAAGTTAAACGTTAGAGGTAGAAAATGGAACTGGCTTGTTTTCCTAAGCTTTGAAGAACATGTAAGATTTAAAGATTTAAAATAGCATTATGTACCCTTCCTCTTTGCAATAATTTTTATATGTGAAAAATTCTTTGTAAATGGAAAAAAGGAATAACAATAATAACATTTTAATGAAGAAAGTAATATCTGTATAGAAAATAATGCCTATATAGCTCCACCAGCTCCCATAATGAGTTTTTGGGATGTCTTGAATGTAATTTAAATTTATAGCTATTAATAGTCAACCATTTTAGGTGGCCAGGCAGGGGCTGCAGTAACTCCATGTTATAATATGACTGTGTGTCTCATTCTTTTTCCTTGCAAAGGTGAGAGTTCTCTTGTAAAGAAGGCAGAGGGCTCTGATCATTCAGATTTGCTGTGACCAACATAATTTGGGTTCAACAAAACAGGCAATGCAAAGCATTTAACTTCTCACAACGTGATCTTAAGTGTTCTACATGCAAAGATTGAACTGGGAATGGAAAACCAAGGTACTGCATCCTTGTCTTTCTCTCATCCTTCTACCTTTTTTTCTCTGTTAGTCAAACCGCACCATAAAAAGAAACTTAAAGTCTACCTCTTTCCTGAGCGAAGCAGGTCAAATCCTTCATTTATTTTTTCAAAGGGTAAAACATGGGTTATTAATGGATCCAGTGGAAACTTCTTAGCCATAAAATCAGCCACAAGTTTGGGGACAGAATCTTTACTTTTAAAGCCTGAAAAGGAAGTGACATCAATGTTAGCTTCAGCCAGATATGAGGAGAATTGGAGAGGAGACTTTCCACATAGAATTTAAATGAAAGTTTATAAAACGTCCACAGACTACTATTACTGAGGTTAAGAGAGATGGTGTGTTTCAATATCCTTTTGCAGTGGCTTGACTTTTTAAAACAATCTCCCCAAACAAACTAGAGTCCTTGGTTACTATTTCTCTCATAGAGAACTCGTAGTACAGATGGTTATTCTCAAAGTGAAGAAGAAAATTTAACAACTGTCTAAATTTGGGCAGTGAGTGCAGACATAAATTATCGCTATGGATTTCCTGGATCCTCCTAGGTATTTCAGTGCATTGTGCAGTCACAAGTATCAAAAGAGATGATGCTGAAAGATCCTTGTTAGTTTATGGGGACTCATTAAAGTCTATCTTGGGACTTTCTGTGTGCATTAGTTCCACATCTAGTTGATTTGGAACCTATAGATACAAAGGAATTTTAGTTTATTTTTAAACTACATTGCATTTTATTTTTTAAAATTAATTAATTTTGGCTGTGTTGGGTCTTTGTTGCTGCGCGCGGGCTTTCTCTAGTTGCAGCGAGTGGGGGCTACTCTTCATTGCAGTGCGCGAGCTTCTCATTGTGGTGGCTTCTCTTGTTGCAGAGCATGGGCTCTAGGCGCCCAGGCTTCGGTAGTTGTGGCATGTGGGCTCAGTTGTGGCTCGCAGGCTCTAGAGCACAGGCTCAGTAGTTGTGGTGCCTGGGCTTAGTTGCTCCGCGGCATGTGGGATCTTCCTGGACCAGGGATCAAACCCATGTCCCCTGCATTGGCAGGTGGATTATTAACCACTGCACCACCAGGGAAGTCCCTACATTGCATTTTAAAACCTGGCCTTGTCACTTGTAAAAAGGAAGAAATCCTGACCTTAGTAAGAATTTGGCCCTCAAGCCTAACTACGTACCACCAAAAATAGCTCCTTTCCAGGTACGTCCAGTCAACAGCAACATGGGGTTCACAGAGAGATTTTGGGCACTAGGAGGTATTCCTACAATGACGCTTACGCCATATGCTTCTTGACAGCACAACAAGGCAGCCATCTGGAATAAAATTAATATGTAGCATCATTAAAGTGGATTTTCTGGTAGTCATGTAATATGGATCTAGCTAAATTGTGAGTGTGTGGCCGGAAGAGATTATGCCTTTTTCTTCATTCCCCATTATTTCCTAAAGCCACTAGGTGTGGCTTTGGAAAATGCCCAGAAAATATTTTTGAATGAGACAATAGATGAATGAATTTGTATGTTTGTATGTACTTAAGTCTTCTTTAGAAAATAATAAAGAGGTAAATATCATTACATATATATAATCTGATTCCTCAAATAAAGGTAATGTTTATCATCACATGACCCCTGGGCAATCTGAGTTAGTTAACTCATTCTTCATTTACTTATTAAGTAGATATTTTGAACTCAGTACTTTGAACCAGGTATTTTGATGGTGAACCAGATACAAGGTCAATTACATCATCAACATTTCTCTCTTTCCCACTTCACAGTCTCCCTTTTTAATGGATCCCCATTTCTACCACCCATTTCTAGTGGACACTTTTTTCCTAATTTGTGTACTTTATTTTTTTTCCAGTTTTGTTGTAGTATGAATGACAAATGAAAATTGTTTATTTTTAGGTTGTACAACGTGATTTTTTAGGGTGAACAATGTGATTATATAATATACATATGCCATGTGAAATGATTACCACAATCAAGTTAATTCACATTCATCACCTCACATAGCTACTACCTTTTTTTGTAGTGAGAACATCTGAGATCTACTCTCTTAGCAAATTTGAAGTATACAATACAGTAGTATTAACTATAATAACCATGCTGTACATGGAAGTCTCCAGAACTTACTCATAACTAAAAGTTTGTACTCTTTGACATCTACCCATCATTCCTCCCCCACTCCTCCAGACCCTGGCAACCACTGTTCTACTCAGTAGAACATGTCCATCTGTCCATCATGTCCATCATGTCCATCTATGTCCATCTGTTGTCAGTGGTTCTAAGAATTTGATTTTTTTAGTTTCCACATATAAGAGAGGTCATATAATATTTGTCTTTCTGTGTCTGCCTTATTTCACTTTGCATAATGTCCTGCAGGTTATTCCATGTTGTTGCAAATGGCAGGACTTCTTTTTTATGGCTGAATAATACTCATTCATATGAATTAATATTATATATATTATATATACATCACAATTTCTTTATCCATTCATCCATCAGTGGACATTTAGGTTGTTTCCATATCTTGGCTATTATGAATAATGCTGCAATGAACATGGGGGTGCAGATAGTGATTTCTATATTCTTTGGATATATACCCAGAAGTGGGATTGCTGGATCATATGGTAGTTCTATCTTAAATTTTTGGAGGAACCTTTATACTGCTTTTCATAGTGGCTGTACCAGTTTTACATTCCCACCAACAGTGCACAAAATTCCCTTTTCTCCACACCATCTCCAACACTTGTTATTGCTTGTCTTTTGATAATAGCCACTCTAACAAGTATGAGGTAATATCTCTTTGTGGTTCTGATTTGCATTCCCCTGGTGATTAATGATGCTGAGCACCTTTCCATATAGTTGTTGGCCTAGAATGGGCATGTTTTAAATGTGCTTTTAACTCCGGTGTGAATTTACTTTAAACTACACCTATTACTCTGGAACTTGAAAAGAAAGTCTTTCCCCTCCAGTCAGGTTTTTAAGCAGGTTTGCAGTAAGAAAGTTGTTTAGGATCCCCCCCAAAATATATAATAATCAGTCCTTTGATTTTGGAGTATGACATTTGGAAGACCAGACAACTTTAGAACATGTGGCTATCAGATATTTAAAACAGTCCAATTCCACAAGAGAAAATGGAGGGAAACCCATAGAAAAATGGCATAAGGAGAAAGGCTAGAGCCTTGGAAGAAGTTGGATTGTATTGGAACTTCAGTCATCTATGGCATATTGTCCCAGGTCAAGGCTGCAAAGAGCTTTACTCTTTAGGTGCTGCTTCCTACTACCAACACTGCTGGGACTTACTGGAGAACCTTAAAAGGGGGCTTTTTTTTTTTGTTGGTCTCTGGGGGTTTTTTCATTAGGATTCTAGAGAATTCTGGTTAGGTGAAATGTAGCTAGGGATGTGTTCTCTGTTGCAATTTATAATTGTAATTATTTGAAAGTAATATCATGTATATTTTAAAGATGATGTAAGTGCTGCAAGATTGCAAACAGTACTGTATGTTGACGACACCAGCTGACGTTTATTAAGAGCTTGCTACTGACAGGTGGCACGTGCTAAGTATTTTACATGTTTATCTCACTTAATCCAGAAACAACACTATGAGATACGTATCACTTAAATTTTTTTGGTGGAAAAACCTGTTGACTTTTTAAAGTATTCAGTTCAACACACAGATTTGGATGCATATTATGTACCAGGCACCGTGCTGCCTGCTGTGGTAAAACAGGGCATATTTTCTGTTAATAAAATGATACGGAGCCTAAAGTTGCTCATTTTTTCTTTTGGCCAAAATATGATATCCATTAAAACCTATAAAAATTGTCAAACCATTTTTTGTTAAGAATGTGGGGGAAAAGTCAAACTTGCCAACTTGAAAACAGAATTTATATTCTTTATATTGACTTGAGTTTGAATTTTTTTTGAACTAAAAATTAAAATAAATTTATGATGGCTCAGTAAAAAAAACCCTCTTCTGTCTCTAAAAAGGAAATAATACTTGTGACAGTTATACTTAACTGATGGAATGAGATTCCTCATAATAATAATTAAGCAATCCAGGTAACAAATAGGAGATGGAAAATAGCCATAATTTAAAAAATATTCTTTATATATAATGTTTATATTCTGCTGCATAAAAGTAGACTCTAGAATACAGAAGCTGATATCTCAAGGCATTTCAGGGTACATACCATGGTGTCAAAACGACCAACGACTTCAAATGAAAAATCCACACCTCCACCACTCATTTCCTTCAGCACCTCCTCGATGGGTTTCTCATAGTCCCGAGGGTTGATGCACTCAGTGGCACCCACCTCTTTGGCCTTTACAAATTTGTCTTTGTTGATGTCCACTGCAATGATCCTGGCTGCTCCAGCTGCTTTACAGCCCATGATAACAGACAGGCCAACTCCTCCAAGGCCAAACACGGCACAGGTGGAGCCCTGGGTGACCTGCGTTTTCAGAAAATGCAAAAACAGATTAAGTAATGCTTGTTAGAAAGAGCCTAAATTGTATAAAGTGCCATGCTTTTCCCTTGTCAGGAGCTACTCAAACTATGTCCATCTGTTGTCAAAACTTCTTTTGGCTTCAGCTGCTTCATGTTTAAAATGAAGGGGTTGAATTAGATCAGTGGTTCTCAAATTTTGCTGGACATTAGACTCACCTGGGGAGCTTTGAAAAAAAATCTGAACACCCAGGTCACAGCCCATAAGCAATTTATTTATTTAGTTATTTATTTTTTAAATTTATTTTCATTTATTTATTTAGTTATTTATTTTTGGCTCTGCTGGGTCTTCGTTTCTGTGCGAGGGCTTTCTCTAGTTGCGGCAAGCGGGGGCCACTCTTCTTCGCGGTGCATGGGCCTCTCACTATTGCGGCCTCTCTTGTTGGGAGCACAGGCTCCAGACGCACAGGCTCAGTAGTTGTGGCCCACGGGCCTAGTTGCTCCGCGGCATGTGGGATCTTCCCGGACCAGGGCTCGAACCCGTGTCCCCTGCATTGGCAGGCAGATTCTCAACCACTGCGCCACCAGGGACGCCCCCATAAGCAATTAAATCACACTCTCTGCAGGTAAGACCAAGTCTCCAGGTGACTCCAATGGGAAACCCAAGCTGGGAGCCAGTGGACTGGATGATCCTTGAGCTCTAAATGCTAGTGACCCCCTCTTAAAGAGAATCTATTGACAGCCAGCTTCAGTCCATCACACATACACAAACACAATTTTGGGGAAATTAAATAATAAGTAGAAGAGAGGAGACTGAAAAAAAATAATCCAATTGAACCCTCAATAATTAACTCCTTGGTTCATTAACTTTCAGTAGTCATGACCAGTATAATGAGAGCAGAAATTAGCTGTGAATCATAGAAGAGTTATCCTCAGCTTAAAGCAAACTTAACAACAGGGGAAATTTAACAGGTAATTTTAAGATAATACTGCTTGGGAACAGTGTGCTCTGAGTGGGTCTTTATGTCTGCTTTTTAAAATACACTAATGAAGAATAATGCAATGAAAAGCTAGTCTATATTTTAATAATGGATTAAATTCATCATCACAAGTGCCCTTGGCTTCTGCTCTGTGTGTAGGTTCAGTTGGACCACCTGCTCAGATGATGCAGTTGCACAGGGGACTTAGTGCTAGGGTCACAGAAATTTGGAAAACATGTGCTCTCAATTGTTTAACTTGCCTAAGGAACTGTTTAATAAACCTAGTCTGCTATAGTTAGCCTTCAGTGTGGGTGAAATGTTCCTCCTGTCCCAAGTAAACTTTCTGTGGGGTACAACACCACTTTTTTACCTTAGAAAAACATGAGGCTTGTGATTGTGATTTAAAAGTGCTGGTAATTATGTATTATGGTTTATGATTTAGCAGGAGTTTTGAGAAAGAGGCTAGTCACAGCTGTCATATTAACCAGTCGTGAGATTTTGGGCAAATAGCTTTATGTCTCTGGACCTCAGTTTCATAAAATGAAAGGATACTACTAGATTTCCAACCTTTTGGGAAGAGGAGCCTTTAAAGAATTTCACCTTAAAATCTACCACTTCGGGCTTCCCTGGTGGCGCAGTGGTTGAGAATCTGCCTGCTAATGCAGGGGACACGGGTTCGAGCCCTGGTCTGGGAAGATCCCATATGCCACGGAGTGGCTGGGCCCGTGAGCCACAACTACTGAGCCTGCGCGTCTGGAGCCTGTGCCCCGCAACGGGAGGGGCCGCGATAGTGAGAGGCCCGCGCACCGCGATGAAGAGTGGCCCCCGCTTGCCGCAACTGGAGAAAGCCCTCGCACGAACCGAAGACCCAACACAGCCAAAAATAAATAAATAAATAAATAAAGTAGCTATAAAACGCAGCTTTCTTTAAAAAAAAAAAAAAAAAAAAAAAAATCTACCACTTCTGAAGTGTGTGTGTGTGTGTATTCGTGGCAGGGGTGGAGGTATAGCAATGGAATAAATGCTTCATGCATCATTGAAGCTTCATTGCTTTACTCATAGAGATCCACAGAGTGGGTATGTTGGCGACCCTCAGTTTGGAAGTATATCGGGATATCAGGTAAGGCTTTGAAATCTACTGTTGATCCTAATTCTGGGAGTAGAAGATCCATGGACTAGATACTCCTCAAAGGCAACCCCTTCATTTCATTTACTTTTCCTGACTCAGAACTTAGTGGAAACTGCTGTGTATGGCTCATGTTGGTGCTAACTACAAAATGAATGACAAAATGAGCTCCCAGCTCTAAAATTTAGTAATCCCATAAAAAAACACATGCAGAAGAATAATTATTGAAAACATCTTTACTTTCTCTTAGTTAATTATCAACAGCTTTTCATTTGTGATTAACATAAATTTTCTAGGATGTGCTCTCAATTCCTTCTGAGGGCATTTTCTACTTATAATCAACACCCTCAATTCTATGGAGCATGTCAATGTTATTATGGTGGTGGGGGGAGAAGCTACCAGTAAATCTGTGTAGAATGATCTCTGATTCCTGTGAGAAACTGCTCTCCTTTTAGCTCCTGACAGTCTGAGTGTAGCTGGTTTTATCACCCATTGTAATTCCTACCTTGGCAACTTTGACTGCAGACCCATAACCAGTAGAAAATCCACAGCCAATGAGACAGACTTTCTCCAGCGGTGAGTCTGCATCAATCTTGGCCACTGACATCTCATCCACCACTGTGTACTGGGTGAAGGTGCTGGTGCCGATGAAGTGGTAGATGGGCTTCCCTCTGCAGGTGAACCTGCTGGTACCATCCATAAGGGTCCCCCGAGGCTTGGTCACACTGGTCAGTGCAACACACAGGTACATGAGGGTATGAGACAGGAGTATAACTGATGTGCAAATTCCTTGGCTGCATAAGGAGAGTATCAGAAACTTACGTGTTTTTCAGGCAGAAATTGCCTTCCGGGTGTTTACAAAGACTGCACTTTCCACACTGGGGAACAAAGAGTGGGATGACTTTATCACCTGGGGAAGGGGTAAAACAAATTCTTCTTAAATTTCTACCCAGGAATTAATAGAGCTAGAGCTTAAAGCTTACATATATCTATTAGAGGCACTTGACTTTGAAAATTCTCCAAGAATAGGGTCCAGTCAGCACTATGTCTTGGTCATTGCCTGCCAGCATCGTTACCAGTTTGGGTTTATATATGCCTGAAGATGCCCAAAGAAAATGCAAATGTGGAAAACAACATGGAGTTTTAGAAGTGGTTCCACTGTGTTGATAGTTATCTTTTATTGTGTGCCCTTTCTCTTGAGGATTTTATATGTATCATCTCATTTAATCCTTAATAATTAAAACAAATATTCTCACTGTAAGTGTAAATATAAATTTAAGTTGTGAGCAGGCTGCCATAGTTCCACTAGATGATCCAGTATTTTGTAATAGTTTGGGGTACAATAACAGTGAGAATCTCAACAACTATTTCTTGGCTTTTCAAAGTGATTATGCTTATCTCTACTATGAAATGAGTCCTTTTTTTAAAAAAAAATCCTTTTTAAGGAAAACAAACAAAAATAGGACACGTAAGAACTTAAGAAATGCCTTTGAAAACCTCAACCCTCAATAATAAGTTAGACACTTTCTTTTAGGATAAGAACTGACTTTCCAATGTTTGTAGCTGATAATTTGTGGATAGTTCATTTTTACTGCTATGGTGGAGGGAGCAGGGGTGAAAAGTAGGGGTGTCATTTATTAATAGATTTCTAACTAAAGGAAATACTGAGAGCTGAAACTCAAACCAGACAACTTATTTTATTATTTTCTGTTCACAGGTCAATTAAGTATTAGGTAAGCAGGGAGGTCAAATCTACTGGCTAAAGTGATTTTTTAGAATTAAAAATATTTATTTTTAATCATCTATACTACTTATCCAAAAGACTCAGAAAGATAACATTTAATAGATAAACTTTATATGAGATGATAGCATGGAAATTTTCTGTTTATTCACAGTTTACCTCTAAAAATATTTATCTGTATTAATACACAATAATATTAGGATAAAATAAATATTAAAGAAAAATAGTACTTGGTAACCAGTCACATTTAATCATGGTTAAAGGTAATAAAACAGATATTGTTTATGGCAGGATGCCTTCTGCTAGTTCTCTTTCATTTCCTGCCAACTAGTCTGTTTTGTTCATTCCGTGTTCAGGAAAGAAGGCCATATTGGAAGGGGAAATCAGTGAATGGGCTCCACTTCCCACCTGAGAAGAGATCATGTTGATTCAGTCATGGCCTCACAATCCCCATTGTGTGAAGTCAGCACAGAACAGGTTCCATACACTGATCTAGAGGCTCAGGACACAGACATGTTTTTTCCCTTGTCTCATTTGTAGTTTTCTTTGGACCTGATAGAAGACACTGCTTAGCAACACTAAAATGGGAATTAATTCATTATGAACTCCACCCTGGCAGGCACTGGGTCTTTTTTGATCCTCATGTATTCCTAACATGGTGGCTGACATCTAGTAGGTCCTCAAGAAATACTTGCTGAAGGAGAGAATACAGGAGTGCATGGATGCATACATGCCTGAGACAGGCAGGGAGGGAGGAAAGGACGAGACCTCCAGTCAAGTCCTAGCTCAGCCTTGAGCAAGTTCTTTCATCTCTTATTACTTCAGTGTCATCATCCAGGCTGGATCGTCTTGGAGTCCTGAACCAAAGCACATTCCCCAACTGTGAATTCTGTACCTGGTTTTACTGTAGTCACCCCTTCTCCAATGCTCTCCACAATGCCAGCTGCCTCATGGCCTATGATCGCAGGAAGAGGTGTGAACAAAGATCCATTAATCGCATGGTCGTCTGAGCGACAGACTCCTGTGGCCACCATCTACAGGGTAAAGGGAGGATGATTACATTCAGAAAAGATTATGACCCTCACTCAGATGGACTTAACATACCCAGTTTCCTGAATTTGCGCTAAAGAGTTTTCACGGGTTTTACTGATAATTCCTACTCTTCCCAAATACAGATTCAATTTATACCCAAGATTATTCAGCCTAAAACCCTCCTCTACTTTCCTTTCATGCATTAAACAATTTGGAATAATTGGTGAAATAATTGTTTCTGAAATATTTAAGTCATATAATATACAAGGAGGCCATTGTTTGTATAGAAGTAGGAAATGCAGATTAGCACCAAGAAAATAGTTACTTAAATGCTACCATCTAATGCTAATTGATTTAAAATCTGGATATATATTCCTTTGCACTTATTTTTCTGTATTAACACATAAATTCTTTTTTATTTTACTAGATTTATACTGTATATACTCTTTGGTCTCTTTTTTTTTTTTAATCAGTCAATTTTATACACATCAGTGTATACATGTCAATCCCAATCGCCCAATTCAGCACACCACCATCCCCACCCCACTGCGGTTTTCCCCCCTTGGTGTCCATACGTTTGTTCTCTACATCTGTGTCTCAACTTCTGCCCTGCAAACCGGTTCATCTGTTCCATTTTTCTAGGTTCCACATACATACGTTAATATACGATATTTGTTTTTCTCTTTCTGACTTACTTCACTCTGTATGACAGTCTCTAGATCCAGCCACGTTTCAACAAATGACTCAATTTCGTTCCTTTTTATGGCTGAGTAATATTCCATTGTATATATGTACCACAACTTCTTTATCCATTCGTCTGTTGATGGGCATTTAGGATGCTTCCATGACCTGGCTACTGTAAATAGTGCTGCACTGAACATTGGGGTGCATGTGTCTTTTTGAATTATGGTTTTCTCTGTGTATATGCCCAGTAGTGGGATTGCTGGATCATATGGTAATTCTATTTTTAGTTTTCTAAGGACCCTCCATATTGTTCTCCATAGTGGCTGTATCAATTTACATTCCCACCAACAGTGCAAGAGGGTTCCCTTTTCTCCACACTCTCTTCAGCATTTGTTGTTTGTAGATTTTCTGATGATGCCCATTCTAACTGCTGTGAGGTGATACCTCATTGTAGTTTTGATTTGCATTTCTCTAATAATTAGTGATGTTGAGCATCTTTTCATGTGCTTCTTGGCCATCTGTATGTCTTCTTTGGAGAAATGTCTATTTAGGTCTTCTGCCCATTTTTGGATTGGGTTGTTTGTTTCTTTAATATTGAGCTGAATGAGCTGTTCATATATTTTGGAGATTAATCCTTTGTCCGTTGATTCGTTTGCAAATCTTTTCTCCCATTCTGAGGGTTGCCTTTTCATCTTGTTTATAGTTTCCTTTGCTTTGCAAAAGCTTTGACGTTTCATTAGGTCCCATTTGTTTATTTTTGTTTTTATTTCCATTATTCTAGGAGGTGGATCAAAAAATATCTTGCTGTGATTTATGTCAAAGAGTGTTCTTCCTATGTTTTCCTCTAAGAGTTTTATAGTGTCCGGTCTTACATTTAGGTCTCGAATCCATTTTGAGTTTATTTTTGTGTATGGTGTTAGGGAGTATTCTAATTTCATTCTTTTACATGTAGCTGTCCAGTTTTCCCAGCACCACTTACTGAAGAGACTGTCTTTTCTCCATTGTATATCTTTGCCTACTTTGTCATAGATTAATTGACCATAGGTGCGTGGGTTTATCTCTGGTCTTTCTATCTTGTTCCATTGATCTATGTTTCTGTTTTTGTGCCAGTACCATATTGTCTTGATTACTGTAGCTTTGTAGTATAGTCTGAAGTCAGGGAGTCTGATTCCTCCAGCTCCGTTTTTTTCCCTCAAGACTGCTTTGGCTATTCGGGGTCTTTTGTGTCTCCATACAAATTTTAAGATGATTTGTTCTAGTTCCGTAAAAAATGCCATTGGTAATTTGATAGGGATTGCATTGAATCTGTAGATTGCTTTGGGTAGTATAGTCATTTTCACAGTATTGATTTTTCCAATCCAAGAACATGGTATTTCTCTCTGTCTGTTGGTATCACCTTTAATTTCTTTCATCCGTGTCTTATAGTTTTCTGCATACAGGTCTTTTGTCTCCCTAGGTAGGCTTATTCCTAGGTATTTTATTCTTTTTGTTGCAATGGTAAATGAGAGTGCTTCCATAATTTCTCTTTCAGATTTTTCCTCATTAGTGTATAGGAATGCAAGAGATTTCTGTGCATTAATTTTGTATCCTGCAACTTTACCAAATTCATTGATTAGCTCCAGTAGTTTTCTGGTGGCATCCTTAGGATTCTCTATGTATAGTATCATGTCATCTGCAAACAGTGACAGTTTTACTTCTTCTTTTCCAATTTGTATTCCTTTTATTTCTTTTTCTTCTCTGATTGCTGAGGCTAGGACTTCCAAAACTATGTTGAATAATAGTGGTGAGAGTGGATATCCTTGTCTCGTTCCTGATCTTAGAGGAAATGCTTTCAGTTTTTCACCATTGAGAATGATGTTTGCTGTGGGTTTGTCGTATATGGCCTTTATTATGTTGAGGTAGGTTCCCTGTATGCCCACTTTCTGGAAAGTTTTGATCATAAATGGGTGTTGAATTTTGTCAAAAGCTTTTTCTGCATCTATTGAGATAATCATCTGGTTTTTATTCTTCAATTTGTTAATATGGTGTATCACATTGATTGATTTGCATATCTTGAAGAATCCTTGCATCCCTGGGATATATCCCACTTGATGGTGGTATATGATCCTTTTAATGTGTTGTTGGATTCTGTTTGCTAGTATTTTGTTGAGGATTTTTGCATCTATATTCATCAGTGATATTGGTCTGTAATTTTCTTTTTTTGTAGTATCTTTGTCTGGTTTTGGTATCAGGGTGATGGTGGCCTCATAGAATGAGTTTGGGAGTGTTCCTTCCTCTGCAATTTTTTGTAAGAGTTGAGAATGATGGGTGTTAGCTCTTCTCTAAATGTTTGATAGAATTCACCTGTGAAGCCATCTGGTCCTGGACTTTTGTTTGTTGGAAGATTTTTAATCACAGTTTCAATTTCATTACTTGTGATTGGTCTGTTCATATTTTCTATTGCTTCCTGGTTCAGTCTTGGAAGGTTATACCTTTCTAAGAATTTGTCCATTTCTTCCAGGTTGTCCATTTTATTGTCATGGAGTTGCTTGTAGTAGTTTCTTAGGATGCTTTGTATTTCTGCGGTGTCTGTTGTAACTTCTCCCTTTTCATTTCTAATTTTATTGATTTGAGTCCTCTCCCTCTTTTTCTTGCAGAATCTGGCTAATGGCTTATCAATTCTGTTTATCTTCTCAAAGAACCAGCTTTTAGTTTTATTGATCTTTGTTATTGTTTTCTTTGTTTCTATTTCATTTATTTCTGCTCTGATCTTTATGATTTCTTTCCTTCTGTTAACTTCGGGTTTTGTTTGTTCTTCTTTCTCTAGTTCCTTTAGGTGTAAGGTTAGATTGTTTACTTGAGATTTTTCTTGTTTCTTTAGGTAGGCTTGTATAGCTATAAACTTCCCTCTTAGAACTGCTTTTGCTGCATCCCATAGGTTTGGGATCGTCGTTTTTTCATTGTCATTTGTCTCTAGGTATTTTTTGATTTCCTCTTTGATTTCTTCAGTGATCTCTTGGTTATTTAGTAACGTATTGTTTAGCCTCCATGTGTTTGTGTTTTTTACGGTTTTTTCCCTGTAATTCATTTCTAATCTCATAGCATTGTGGTCAGAAAAGATGCTTGATATGATTTCAATTTTCTTAAATTTACTGAGGCTTGATTTGTGACCCAAGATGTGATCTATCCTAGAGAATGTTCCATGCGCACTTGAGAAGAAAGTGTAATCTGCTGTTTTTGGATGGAATGTCCTATAAATATCAATTAAGTCTATCTGGTCTGTTGTGTCATTTAAAGCTTCTGTTTCCTTATTTATTTTCATTTTGGATGATCTGTCCATTGGTGTAAGTGAGGTGTTAAAGTCCCCCACTATTATTGTGTTACTGTCGATTTCCTCTTTTATAGCTGTTAGCAGTTGCCTTATGTATTGAGGTGCTCCTATGTTGGGTGCATATATATTTATAATTGTTATATCTTCTGCTTGGATTGATCCCTTGATCATTATGTTGTGTCCTTCCTTGTCTCTTGTAACATTCTTTATTTTAAAGTCTATTTTATCTGATATGAGTATAGCTACTCCAGCTTTCTTTTGATTTCCATTTGCATGGAATATCTTTTTCCATCCCCTCACTTTCAGTCTGTATGTGCCCCTAGGTCTGAAGTGGGTCTCTTGTAGACAGCATATATATGGGTCTTGTTTTTGTATCCATTCAGCAAGCCTGTGTCTTTTGGTTGGAGCATTTAATCCATTCACGTTTAAGGTAATTATCGATATGTACGTTCCTATGACCATTTTCTTAATTGTTTTGGGTTTGTTTTTGTAGGTCCTTTTCTTCTCTTGTGTTTCCCACTTAGAGAAGTTCCTTTAGCATTTGTTGTAGAGCTGGTTTGGTGGTGCTGAGTTCTCTTAGCTTTTGCTTGTCTGTAAAGCTTTTGATTTCTCCATCAAATCTAAATGAGATCCTTGCCGGGTAGCGTAATCTTGGTTGTAGGTTCTGCCCTTTCATCACTTTAAGTATATCATGCCACTCCCTTCTGTTGTAGAGTTTCTGCTGAGAAATCAGCTGTTAACCTTATGGGAGTTCCCTTGTATGTTATTTGTCGTTTTTCCCTTGCTGCTTTCAATAATTTTTCTTTGTCTTTAATTTTTGCCAATTTGATTACTATGTGTCTCAGCGTGTTTCTCCTTGGGTTTATCCTGTATGGGACTCTCTGTGCTTCCTGGACTTGGGTGGCTATTTCCTTTCCCATGTTAGGGAAGTTTTCGACTGCAGTCTCTTCAAATATTTTCTCTGGTCCTTTCTCTCTCTCTTCTCCTTCTGGGACCCCTCTAATGCGAATGTTGTTGTGTTTAATGTTGTCCCAGAGGTCTCTTAGGCTGTCTTCATTTCTTTTCATTCTTTTTTCTTTATTCTGTTCTGCAGCAGTGAATTCCACCATTCTGTCTTCCAGGTCACTTATCCGTTCTTCTGCCTCAGTTTTTCTACTATTGATTCCTTCTAGTGTAGTTTTCATTTCAGTTATTGAATTGGTCATCTCTGTTTGTTTGTTCTTTAATTCTTCTAGGTCTTTGTTAAACATTTCTTGCATCTTCTCGATCTTTGCCTCCATTCTTATTCCGAGGTCCTGGATCATCTTCACTATCATTATTCTGAATTCTTTTTCTGGAAGGTTGCCTATCTTGACTTCATTTAGTTGTTTTTCTGGGGTTTTATCTTGTTCCTTCATCTGGTATATAGCCCTCTGCCTTTTCATCTTGTGTATCTTTCTGTGAATGTGGTTTTTCTTCCACAGGCTGCAGGATGTAGTTTTTCTTGCTTCTGCTGTCTGCCCTCTGGTGGTTGAGGCTATCTAAGAGGCTTGATGGGAGGCTCTGGTGGTGGGTAGAGCTGACTGTTGCTGTGGTGGTCAGAGCTCAGTAAAACTCTTTGGTCTCTTTTTAAAAAGTTTAACAATTTATACTTACAACTTTCCTTGGCTATGAATGTAATTCCGCTGTCTGGATAACCACATGAAAAGTGCCTCTTAATGGATTTTGGTAATTTTCATTGTTACTCTCTGAAATTTTTAAACCTAAGATTAAATAGAAATGGAAGAAAGTTTTACCTTAATACGAACTTCATTGGCCTTAGGGGGTGCAACCTCCACCTCCTCAATGGAAAATGGTTTTTTGAGCTCCCATAGCACAGCTGCTTTGCATTTTATTACCTGAAAATTGAACAGAAAGATGATACCAGTTTTTCCCCACCCTTGAAGTCAGGGGTTGTGTCTTTTACCTTTTTATGTGCAACATCTAGCCCCATGTCTGGAACCTAACATTGTTACACAGAAATGAAAACCTTTGATTTGCAAAAAGAATAATAGTACCTCTTTATAAAAATGTGTAAAGCAATACCACAAGGAAAGAGAAACAGAATTAACTATAGTGAGACATTGAGATAAAATGGAATATATTCTTTTATGAAGAAAGAACATCATGCGTTTTTTTTTTTCTCTAAGGATTGTTTATTGCTTCTATTTCCTAATGCGGTCCTGAAATTGGTTGTTTACCCAAAACTATTGGCTCGTATGTGAAGTTCTAAATCACTATCACTTTGCTGACAGATTCAGCGTCTGTTCACATTATACTGATTTCTCCCTTGCTCAGTTCTGCACTTAAGCCAAAATGATCTGACTTTATGATTCCAATTATGGACTTGCCTCCCTGCCTAGGGTTTCTCTCTCTCTATTTGCCTGTTCCTTTGATTTTCTCTCTACACTTGTTCTATGTGCTATTTGTTTGCATCACTTATTTGAAAGTTAGCTTTGGCAGCTCTGTTTTGTTATATAATTTGTGTATAGGGATTTCTTCCAAATTACACTTGAGCCCAAAATTGTAGAGGTTAAAACGCTACACACACACAACACACGCATGTATTTAAAAATGGGACAACTGTGTATTTGACTTTCTAGCTAGCATAGCTTACTTACAGGTGTTCTTACAAATAAAAGTTGAACACATTTTTAGTACTTGGGAATGTAGTATAAGACTTGTGTTCATTTTTGCAAAGCTTGTATAGTTGACAGTGTTTTCTAGAGAGAATTAACATATTGCAAATATGATAAAAATTCAATTGAAATTTATCTGATAATTTTTTTTTAAACATCTTTATTGAAGTATAATTGCCTTACAATAGTGTGTTAGCTTCTGCTTTATAACAAAGTGAATCAGTTATACATATACAATATGTTCCCATTTCTCTTCCCTCTTGCATCTCCCTCCCTCCCACCCTCCCCATCCCACCCCTCTAGGTGGTCACAAAGCACCGAGCTGATCTCCCTGTGCTATGCGGCTGCTTCCCACTAGCTATCTATTTTACATTTGGTAGTGTATATATGTCCATGACACTCTCTTACCCTGTCACATCTCACCCCACCCCCTCCCCATATCCTCAAGTCCATTCTCTAGTAGGTCTGTGTCTTTATTCCCGTCTTGCCACTAGGTTCTTCATGGCCTTTTTTTTTTTTCCTTAGATTCCGTATATATGTGTTAGCATACTGTATTTGTTTTTCTCTTTCTGACTTACTTCACTCTGTATGACAGACTCTAACTCCATCCACCTCATTACAAATACCTCCATTTCATTTCTTTTTATGGCTGAGTAATATTCCATTGTATATATGTGCCACATCTTCTTTATCCATTCATCTGTCGATGGACATTTAGGTTGCTTCCAGGTCCTGGCTATTGTAAATAGAGCTGCAATGAACATTGTGGTACATGACACTTTTTGACCTATGGTTTTCTCAGGGTATATGCCCAGTAGTGGGATTGCTGGGTCGTATGGTAGTTCTATTTGTAGTTTTTTAAGGAACCTCCATACTGTTCTCCATAGTGGCTGTATCAATTTACATTCCCACCAACAGTGCAAGAGTGTTCCCTTTCCTCCACACCCTCTCCAGCATTTATTGTTTCTAGATTTTTTGATGATGGCCATTCTGACTGGTGTGAGATGATATCTCATTGTAGTTTTGATTTGCATTTCTCTAATGATTAATGATGTTGAGCATTCTTTCATGTGTCTGTAGGCCATCTGTATATCTTCTTTGGAGAAATGTCTATTTAGGTCTTCTGCCCATTTTTGGATTGGGTTGTTCGTTTTTTTGTTATTGAGCTGCATGAGCTGCTTGTAAATCTTGGAGATTAATCCTTTGTCAGTTGCTTCATTTGCAAATATTTTCTCCCATTCTGATGGCTGTCTTTTGGTCTTGTTTATGGTTTCCTTTGCTGTGCAAAAGCTTTTAAGTTTCATTAGGTCCCATTTGTTTATTTGTGTTCTTATTTCCATTTCTCTGGGAGCTGGGTCAAAAAGAATCTTGCTGTGATGTATGTCATAGAGTGTTCTGCCTATGTTTTCCTCTAAGAGTTTGATAGTGTCTGGCCTTACACTTAGGTCTTTAATCCATTTGGAGTTTATTTTTGTGCATGGTGTCAGGGAGTGTTCTAATTTCATACTTTTACATGTACCTGTCCAATTTTCCCAGCACCACTTATTGAAGAGGCTGTCTTTTCTCCACTGTATATGCTTGCCTCCTTTATCAAAGATAAGGTGACCATATGTGTGTGGGTTTATCTCTGGGCTTTCTATCCTGTTCCATTGATCTATATTTCTGTTTTTGTGCCAGTACCAAACTGTCTTGATTACTGAAGCTTTGTAGTATAGTCTGAAGTCAGGGAGCCTGATTCCCCCAGCTCCATTTTTCGTTCTCAAGATTGCTTTGGCTATTCGGGGTCTTTTGTGTTTCCATACAAATTGTGAAATTTTTTGTTCTAGTTCTGTGAAAAATGCCAGTGGTAGTTTGATAGGGATTGCATTGAATCTGTAGATTGCTTTGGGTGGTAGAGTCATTTTCACAATGTTGATTCTTCCAATCCAGGAACATGGTATATCTCTCCATTTATTTGTATCATCTTTAATTTCTTTCATCAGTGTCTTATAATTTTCTGCATACAGGTCTTTTGTCTCCTTAGGTAGGTTTATTCCTAGATATCTTATTCTTTTTGTTGCAGTGGTAAACGGGAGTGTTTTCTTAATTTCACTTTCAGATTTTTCGTCATTAGTGTATAGAAATGCAAGCGATTTCTGTGCATTAATTTTGTATCCTGCTACTTTACCAAATTCATTGATTAGCTCTAGGAGTTTTCTGGTAGCATCTTTAGGATTCTCTATGTATAGTATCATGTCATCTGCAAATAGTGACAGCTTTACTTCTTCTTTTCCGATTTGGATTCCTTTTATTTCTTTGTCTTCTCTGATTGCTGTGGCTAACACTTCCAAAACTATGTTGAATAATAGTGGTGAGAGTGGGCAACCTTGTCTTGTTCCTGATCTTAGTGGAAATGGTTTCAGTTTTTCACCATTGAGGACAATGTTGGCTGTGGGTTTGTCATATATGGCCTTTATTATGTTGAGGAAAGTTCCCTCTATGCCTACTTTCTGCAGGGCTTTTATCATAAATGGGTGTTGAATTTTGTCGAAAGCTTTCTCTGCATCTATTGAGATGATCATATGGTTTTTCTCCTTCAATTTGTTAATATGGTGTATCACATTGATTGATTTGCGTATATTGAAGAATCCTTGCATTCCTGGGATAAACCCCACTTGATCATGGTGTATGATCCTTTTAATGTGCTGTTGGATTCTGTTTGCGAGTATTTTGTTGAGGATTTTTGCATCTATGTTCATCAGTGATATTGGCCTGTAGTTTTCTTTCTTTGTGACATCTTTGTCTGGTTTTGGTATCAGGGTGATGGTGGCCTCGTAGAATGAGTTTGGGAGTGTTCCTCCCTCTGCAATATTTTGGAAGAGTTTGAGAAGGATAGGTGTTAGCTCTTCTCTAAATGTTTGATAGAATTCACCTGTGAAGCCATCTGGTCCTGGGCTTTTGTTTGTTGGAAGGTTTTTAATCACAGTTTCAATTTCAGTGCTTGTGATTGGTCTGTTCATATTTTCTATTTCTTCCTGGTTCAGTCTCGGCAGTTTGTGCATTTCTAAGAATCTGTCCATTTCTTCCAGAGTGTCCGTTTTATTGGCATAGAGTTGCTTGTAGTAATCTCTCATGATCTTTTGTATTTCTGCAGTGTCAGTGATTACTTCTCCTTTTTCATTTCTAATTCTATTGATCTGAGTCTTCTCCCTTTTTCTCTTGATGAGTCTGGCTAATGGTTTATCAATTTTGTTTATCTTCTCAAAGAACCAGCTTTTAGTTTCATTGATTTTTGCTATTGTTTCCTTCATTTCTTTTTCATTTATTTCTGACCTGATCTTTATAATTTCTTTCCTTCTGCTGGCTTTGGGGTTTTTTTGTTCTTCTCTCTCTAATTGCTTTAGGTGCAAGGTTAGGTTGTTTATGCGAGATGTTTCCTGTTTCTTGAGGTAGGCTTGTATTGCTATAAACTTCCCTCTTAGCACTGCTTTTGCTGCGTCCCATAGGTTTTGGGTCGTCGTATCTCCATTGTCATTTATTTCTAGGTATTTTTTGATTTCCCCTTTGATTTCTTCAGTAATCACTTCATTATTAAGTAATGTATTGTGTAGCCTCCATGTGTTTGTATTTTTTACAGATCTTTTCCTGTAATTGATATCTAGTCTCATAGCGTTGTGGTCGGAAAAGATACTTGATACGATTTCAATTTTCTTAAATTTACCAAGGCTTGATTTGTGACCCAAGATACGATCTATCTTGGAGAGTGTTCCATGAGCACTTGAGAAAAATGTGTATTCTGTTGTTTTTGGGTGGAATGTCCTATAAATATCAATTAAGTCCATCTTGTTTAATGTATCATTTAAAGCTTGTGTTTCCTTATTTATTTTCATTTTGGATGATCTGTCCATTGGTGAAAGTGGGGTGTTAAAGTCCCCTACTATGATTGTGTTGCTGTCGATTTCCCCTTTTATGGCTGTTAGTACTTGCCTTATGTATTGAGGTGCTCCTATGTTGGGTGCATAAATATTTACAATTGTTATACCTTCCTCTTGGATCGATCCCTTGATCATTATATAGTGTCCTTCTTTGTCTCTTGTAATAGTCTTTATTTTAAAGTCTATTTTGTCTGATATGAGAATTGCTACTCCAGCTTTCTTTTGATTTCCATTTGCATGGAATATCTTTTTCCATCCCCTCACTTTCAGTCTGTATGTGTCTCTAGGTCTGAAGTGGGTCTCTTGTAGACAGCATATATATGGGTCTTGTTTTTGTATCCATTCAGCCAGCCTGTGTCTTTTGGTGGGAGCATTTAATCCATTTACATTCAAGGTAATTATCGATATGTATGTTCCTATTCCCATTTTCTTAAATGTTTTGGGTTTGTTATTGTAGTTGTTTTCCTTCTCTTGTGTTTCTTGCCTAGAGAAGTTCCTTTAGCATTTGTTGTAAAGCTGGTTTGGTAGTGCTGAACTCTCTCAGCTTTTGCTTGTCTGTAAAGGTTTTAATTTCTCCATCAAATTTGAATGAGATCCTTGCTTGGTAGAGTAATCTTGGTTGTAGGTTCTTCTCCTTCATCACTTTAAGTATATCCTGCCACTCCCTTCTGGCTTGCAGAGTTTCTGCTGAAAGATCAGATGTTAACCTTATGGGGATTCCCTTGTGTGTTATTTGTTTTTTTTCCCTTGCTGCCTTTAATATGTTTTCCTTATATTTAATTTTTGACAGTTTGATTAATATGTGTCTTGGCGTGTTTCTCCTTGGGTTTATCCTGTATGGGACTCTCTGTGCTTCCAGGACTTGATTAACTATTTCCTTTCCCATATTAGGGAAGTTTTCAACTATAATCTCTTCAAATATTTTCTCAGTCCCTTTCTTTTTCTCTTCTTCTTCTGGGACCCCTATAATTCGAATGTTGGTGCGTTTAATGTTGTCCCAGAGGTCTCTGAGACTGTCCTCAGTTCTTTTCATTCTTTTTTCTTTATCCTGCTCTGCAATAGTTATTTCCACCATTTTATCTTCCAGGTCACTTATCCTTTCTTCTGCCTCAGTTATTCTGCTATTGATCCCATCTAGAGTATTTTTAATTTCATTTATTGTGTTTTTCATCATTGCTTGATTCCTCTTTAGTTCTTCTACGTCCTTGTTAAATGTTTCTTGCATTTTGTCTATTCTATTTCCAAGATTTTGGATCATCCTTACTATCATTATTCTGAATTCTTTTTCAGGTAGACTACCTATTTCCTCTTCATTTGTTAAGTCTAGTGTGTTTTGACCCTGCTCCTTCATCTGCTGTGTGTTTTTCTGTCGTCTCATTTTGCTTATCTTACTGTGTTTGGGGTCTCCTTATCACAGGTTGCAGGTTTGTAGTTCCCGTTGTTTTTGGTATCTGTCCCCAGTGGCTAAGGTTGGTTCAGTGGGTTGTGTAGGCTTCCTGGTGGAGGGAACTAGTGCCTGAGCTCTGGTGGATGAGGCTGGATCTTGTCTTTCTGGTGGGCACGTACACGTCTGGTGGTGTATTTTGGGGTGTCTGTGGCCTTATTATGATTTTAGGCAGCCTCTCTGCTAATGGATGGGACTGTGTTCCTGTCTTGCTAGTTGTTTGGCATAGGGTGTTCAGCACTGTAGCTTGCTGGTCATTGAGTGATGCTGGGTCTTGATGCTGAGATGGAGATCTCTGAGAGATTTTTGCCGTTTGGTATTACGTGGAGCTGGGAGGTCTTTTGTGGACCAGTGTCCTGAAGTTGGCTCTCCCACCTCCGAGGTACGGCCCTGATGCCTGGCTGAAGCACCAAGTGCCTTTCATCCACACGGCTCAGAGTAAAAGGGAGAAAAAATAGAAAGAAAGAAAGGAAGGAAGGAAGGAAGGAAGGAAGGAAGGAAGGAAGGAAGGAAGGAAGGAAGGAAGGAAGGAAGGAAAGGAAGGAAGGAAGGAAGGAAGGAAGGAAGGAAGGAAGGAAGGAAGGAAGGAAGGAAGGAAGGAAGAAAGAAAGAAAGAAAGAAGCTATAATATAGTGAAGTAAAATAAAGCTATTATAAAGCAAAGCTATACAGACAAAATCTCCCCCAGAAGCATATGCATATACACTCACAAAAAAAAAAAAAGGAAAAGGGGAAAAATTAATATATCCTGCTCCCAAAGTCCACCTCCTGAATTTGGGATGATTCGTTGTCTATTCAGGTATTCAACAGATGCAGGCACATCAAGTTGTTTGTGGAGTTTTAATCCGCTTCTTCTGAGGCTGCTGGGAGAGATTTCCCCTCCTCTTCTCTGTTCGCACAGCTCCTGGGGATCAGCTTTGGATTTGGACCCGCCTCTGCGTGTAGGTCGCCTGAGGGCGTCTGTTCCCCGCCCAGACAGGACGGGGTTAAAGGAGCAGCTGCTTCGGGGGTTCTGGCTCACCCAGGCCGCGGGGAGGGAGGGGTACAGAGGAGGCGGGGCGAGCCTGCGGCGTCAGAGGCCGGCGTGACGTTGCAGCAGCCTGAGGCGCGCAGTGCGTTCTCCCGGGGATGTTGTCCCGGGATCACGGGACGCTGGCAGTGGCGGGCTGCACGGGCTCCCGGGAGGGCGGTGTGGAGAGTGACCTGTGCTCGCACACAGGCTTTCTGGAGGCGGCAGCAGCAGCCCCAGCGTCTCACGCCCGTCTCTGGGGTCCGCGCTGATGGCCGCGGCTCGCGCCAGTCTCTGGAGTTCGTTTCGGCGGCGCTCTGAATCCCCTCTCCCTGCCCGCCGCGAAACAAAGAGGCAAGAAAAAGTCTCTTGCCTCTTCGGCAGCTGCAGACTTTTTCCCGGTCTCCCTCCCAGCCAGCTGTGGTGCGCCAACCCCTTCAGGCTGTGTTCACGCCGCCAACCCCAGTCCTCTCCCCGCGATCCCACCGAAGCCCGAGCCTCCGCTCCCAGCCCCGCCCGCCCCGGCGGGGGAGCAGACAAGCCTCTCGGGTTGGTGAGCGCTACTCGGCGCCGAGCCTCTGTGCGGGAGTCTCTCCGTTTTTCCCTCTGCGCCCCTGTTGCTATGGGATCCGCGCTGTTAGCCGCGGCTCGCGCCCGTCTCTGAAGTTCGTTTAGGCGGCGCTCTGAATCCCCTCTCCTCGCGCACCAGGAAACAGGGAAGAAAAAGTCTCTTGCCTCTTCGGCAGCTGCAGACTTTTTCCCCAGACTCCCTCCCGGCTAGCTGTGGTGCACTAACCCCTTCAGGCTGTGTTCACGCCGCCAACCCCAGTCCTCTCCCTGCGACCGAAGCCCGAGCCTCAGCTCCCAGCCCCGCCCGCCCCGGCGGCTGAGCAGACAAGCCTCTCGGGCTGGTGAGTGCTGGTCAGCGCCGAGCCTCCGTGCGGGAAGTGCGGGAATCTCTCCGCTTTGCCCTCCGCACCCCTGTGGCTGCGCTCTCCTCCGTGGCTCCGAAGCTTCCCCCCTCTGCCACCCGCAGTCTCTGCCCGCGAAGGGGCTCCTAGTGCATGGAAATCTTTCCTCCTTCACAGCTCCCTCCCACTGGTGCAGGTGCCGTCCCTATTCTTTTGTCTCTGTTATTTCTTTTTTCTTTTGCCCTACCCAAGTACCGGGGGAGTTTCTTGCCTTTTGGGAGGTCTGACGTCTTCTGCCAGCGTTCAGTGGGTGTTCTGTAGGAGCAGTTCCACGTGTAGATGTATTTCTACTGTATCTGTGGGAAGGAAGGTGATCTCCGCGTCTTACTCTTCCGCCATCTTCTCTCCTCCCCCCTATCTGATAATTTATTTTCATTATTTGTATGCGAAATCCTTCTACTTTGCAAAGTGTTTGTCATGGTCATTTCCACAATAAATATAAGAGTACTTGGAAATAATACACTAATGGTAGATAGGTGTTGATTATTGGGTGCCAATGATGTAGCAGGCACAAGTGGCTGTGCTGGGTGAGTTATTGATACATGTTTGACTTTTAAACTTCACAGGGCAGTATTATTGAATTATTAGTTTTATTTTACAGATGAAAAGATTGAGGCTCAACTGAGTTAGTAATTGACTAAGCACTTTTCCCAGAATCACAAAGCTGGGTGTCCAAAGAATTAACATCATTTTATCTTTTCACTACTTGATGGTAGTAAAAGATTAACAAAAGATTAGAGGTTAGATAGCAATAACAACAGTAATAGCAGTGACTAATATTTATTAAATTATTTCTATGTGCCAGGCACTATTTTCAATGCTTTCCAGTATGAAAAAATTTAATATGAATTTATTAAATTCTCACAACCACCTTATGAAAGTAGGTATTATTATTGTTGCCATTTAGCATTTGAAGAACATACAGTGCAGGAAGGGTAAACATAAATGAAGTGTTATCATATAGCTAAAATTTATTGATGTTGCACCTGAGGAGTGAGGATTGATTGCCTATAATTTATAATTATCATTAATACATTTGGTTTACCCTTTTGATCTCTGTGAACTCTTTCAAGCTGAGTTTTGGAAAATTTAATTTTTCTTTTTCTTTACTATTGTTCATTTGAAATGTAATATGCCACTGTAAATGCTAATCAGTAATGGATGAAAATAAAGTTAGAATAAGAAAACTGACAATTGGTTACCCATACGATTTCCAACCAATCTCATTGATATAGGCCTTCTGTGTGTCACACACACAAAATGTGTGTAGAAACCTCAGAATCTTTCAGTTGAGTCATTATAGCAAGATATTGTATTGTGCAATCAACTCTTAACACAGCAAACCTACTGGAAACAGTTACACAGGCTTTTGCTGTGAAGAAGTTAAACAACATGAATTGATTGTACTGAATAACCACATGTATTTCTCTGCAACTGTAAGCACATTGAACAAATAAACATGAATCTATGGAAGACTTAGAACCAAATATCTCTGTTCCCAGTGCTAATAAGTGGTTCAAACTGTATCAGTATTAACTTTGTTTTTTTTAAATCACATTGACTTTTACATGAAGAAGATGTCGATCTATAGCAGTGGTCCCCAACATTTTGGCACCAGGGACTGGTTTCGCGGAAGAAAATTTTTCCACGGACCGGGGGGTGGGGGAAGGGGGATGGTTTAGGGGGTAATTCAAGCGATGGGGAGCAGCAGATGAAGCTTCACTCGCTGGCCTGCCTTTCACCTCCTGCTGTGAGGCCAGGTTTCTAAGCAGCCCAGGGGTTGGGTACAACTGTTCTATAGGATTTCTATGGAAATTTCCTGAATTGTGCCATAATAGGACCCTTTTAAATCATAATTTGCATGTTGATGTTGGTTTGTTTAGTCTTGATGGTTCTAATGCTTTGAGATCAATAAAAGTTTTGTCACACTTAACTTTACTGTATTCATAAAAAGAATATGATTATAAAGAATAACATTCATATTATGGTATCTTAACATAAAGATAACTTCTTGATAAAAACATTTCATTTCTAACTTTAGATTTGAAAATTACTCATGATTGGACGTACTACTTCACATTTATTTAATATATGAAATATAGACTGTAGTAGGTATAATGCTATACATTTTGTTAAAGATATTTAGGTATTGCCCATCTCAGTTGTAGTTTAATATACCTTGTATATTGAAGCATATATTCTATGTTGTATTTCAGTGTATATTATTTCTAATTTTTATGTGAATTTTAAGTTATTCATTAAATACTGTATCTCTTTGTGTATTATACTAATTAGAATATAATTCCAAAAGTAAAAGAAAAATTGCCTTACTTTTCCTGCTGTACTCATGTTTCTGCTTTCTCTGCAGGCCAGGAGATGTGAATTCTTACAGACTCTTCCCTGCTTAAGTATGTACAACAGATATATTGCACAGATTATTGTTTGCTTGGATAATGCCCAATTCTACACATGTGATCCGGGATCTTTAAGTCCCGCCCATAAGCTTATCTTTGACCAAGTCAAATCAGGAAGAACAGGGCACTCAAACACTGACTGTTTGCAATATGCTGATTTCAGATAACAAATTGATTTCGTCAGGTTAAATATTTCCCTAGATATATCTTTTTCTTGGATTACGTATTTCTCCTCTCTCAGTCCCACACAGGATGTTCAGAGTTCTGTTTTCCCTTTCTGTGAACTAAGCTCCAACTTCTAATCCACATAATACAGTTAGCAAGGAGGAGGAGTAAGAAAGCAGCACAAATACCTTTGGACGGAGAGAGTTACAAGCCTAAGGAATGTGTTTGCTTCAGCACTTTCCTCCTCTTCACAGCAGAGCAGTCAGACACCAGTCAGTGACAGCAAAGGTGCTCACTGTTTCTGGCATTTCTGCTCCACTCAATACCAATTAGCACTGGCTGGGAACTTCCCTGTTCCAGACACTCAGCTGGGTACCGTGGGGTGACAATGATGGATAAGAGATGGCCTCTACCCGTGCCAGGAGGCATTATGAGGCGGTGGTTATAGCATGACTTTGGATTTGAGCAGACCCTGTCCTTACTAGCTGTGTGAACTTGGTCTTGTTATTTAACTGTCCTTGGCCTTAGTTTCCTTATCTGTAAAATGAGGATGAATAGTAGTGCCACCTGAAAAGGTTGTTTGATGGACAAATGAGTTAATCCTTTTAAAGCACTTAGGGTGCCTGACACACAGGACAGCCTTTAATAAGTGTTAGCTACAATGATCATCCATAAAAGTAAACTCACAATCTATGGTGGCAAAAGACACAGGCAACCAAGTCAGACCATCTGTGATGTTCTATATCAGAGGGAGGGCATTCTGACTGAAGGACTCAGGCGGCTTTGTAGAGAGAAGACATTTAAGTTAGAAACTAAATAATGATCACTTTGGCAATTAGTCAAGAAAACTCCTGTGCATTTCCATTGTCCTTTGTTCAGTGCAGTGAGTATGAGAAAGAGTTTGATTTTTAATAAATCTCAAGTCTTTTACCAGCACTTGGAGGACATAGTGCATTCAACTACTTAATTAGATTTAGTCTGTCAACATGTATATGTTAACCAAAAGGGTATGTTTCTCTGGAATTGTCAAGGGAACAACACTATTGTCTGTTTCCAACTTTAGTTATGCAGGTGTAGAAAACCATACTAGGGTTGCACTACATCCACCAAGAGGAGAAGCAAGAAAGGTCTTCAATCTCACTGTGGTCTTATAATCATTGAGTAGGCACCACTTCTAAGGAATGGCCACCACCCTGCTCTCACCACCTTAACTTGTGGAGGAGAGCAGTGCAAAGAAAGGGAGTCTGACCACTTTTCAGAGATTCTGGATGGTATCAAGGGGCTGATATATCCTAACCAATTTGAAAGACTCATGGGATTCATGTGTTTATAGGATAATGGAAGGATAGGGTATGGGGAATAATGTAAATTCTTAATAAATTGGTGGTTTATTTATGAGATATAAATTTACAGGAAGCTAATGGCCACCATTAATTGAGCACCTACTATGTTTCCAGAACTCTACTGGGAGTTTTTCCTACATTCTCATATACAATCCTCAGAGCAATCCTACAAGGAAGATACTATTATTATTCCCATTTTACAGATGAGATAATAGAAGCTCAGAAATTATACATCACTAAATACCCTATCCAAGTCAGAAATATTGGCTTCAAGAACATCAAGATACTCAGGCTGATGTTAATAAGAGTGTTAGGGTATGAATATAATAGGCAATCACATAAGCATCAAAGGACAAGAAGTGAATGGTATGCCCTGAAAAAGTGAAATATCAGGGCTAACTGGCTATTTCATATCTTTGATTCCCTCTCCCTCTCTTTCTCTCTCTCTCTCTCTTTCTCTCTCGGAACATAGCTTGGCCGTAAGTCTTCTATCTTTTAACTAAAGTCTCTCTGTCAAGCAGTTGGGTCAGGTGCTGTCTTAGTCTGTCTGGGCTGCTATAACAAAAATATCATAGACTGGGTAGTTTAAACAATAAACATTTATTTCTCATAGTTCTGGAGGCTGGGTCAAGGTGCTGGCAGATTCTGTGTCTGGTGAGAGCCTACTTCCTGTTCATAGATGGCCATCTTTTCACTGTGTCCTTACATGGTGGAAGGAGCAAGGGAGCATGCTAGGGCCTCTTTTATAAGGGCACTAATCTCACTCATGAGGGCTCCACCCTCATGACCTAGTCACCTCCCGAAGGCCCCACCTCCAAATACCAGCTATTGAGGATTAGGTTCAAACATATGAATTTTGGGGAACGCAAACATCAGTCTGTATCAGGTGTCCAGCCATGAAATAGTCAGTTAAAAACAGATGGTTGAGTTTATGCAGCTGTAGAGAGCTACACCATCTCAAATGGTATCATGAAGCTGGAAAGTGGCAATGGAAGAATCCTAAACGAGGTCTGCCCAATTCAGAAGCCCATATTTTTCCCACTACTTTATAAAAAGAAGGCAGGGCAGAACAGGGTTTGAATAAGACATTCAGCTATCTATCCACAACAGTGGGCCCCACATTTTATAAGGCCTGAGAAAGAACTCTTTAACTAGCAAGGAGATTAGAAACCATCCAATCCAAATTCTTTATTTTATAGGCCAAATGACTTGGCAAAACAATGTGGTTAATATTTACTTAAAAGATATTTGGAAAGGAAAAAGATGTAACTCTTCTCATGGGTGCATAAATAATCTAATAGCTTTCAAATATTGTGGGGTTTGAGCAGGGTAAAGAGGGAGGTTAGCAACAGCCAAACATTTAAGTTGCTATGGCAATATGTTTAAACTGCCCAAATCCAATACTACAAATCAAGTATTGGACTTCCCTGGTGGCGCAGTGGTTAAGAATCCGCCTGCCAATGCAGGGGACATGGGTTTGAGCCCTGGTCTGGGAAGATCCCACATGCCATGGAGCAACTAAGCCCATGCACCACAACTGCTGAGCCTGCGCTCTAGAGCCTGAGCCACAGCTACTGAATACGCGTGCCACAACTTCTGAAGCCCACACACCTAGAGCCCATGCTCTACAACAAGAGAAGCCACTGCAATGAGAAGCCCGCACACTGCAACGAAGAGTAGCCCCCGCTCGCCACAACCAGAGAAAGCCCGTGCACAGCAACAAAGACCCAATGCAGCCAAAAATAAAATATAAAATAATTAATTAAAAAAAAAATCAAGTATTTACTTAACATTTTACTTTGACATTGAAGCCTAAGTTTTTGAGGGAGTTAAAGTTATCTCCTTTTCCCCCAAGTTAGAAAATATTCTGGCAACTTTGACCCCTGATCCTGACCTAAAGAGCATGTATAGAATGTTTAAAATATTTGTAGATCTCCTTGTGAAAGGTCTTAGGAAATAATCTCAGAGAAGTGTTAAGACAAAGCCATGCAGATTTTCTTGACAGTTTTCTCTGAGTTCCAAGTTCGAATTATCTGAGTGCGTAGCAGATGTTTTAGTGAAATATTATGGATCAATATGCTGAAGTGCTACACAAATGATAATTTTTGAGATGATGCAGAAACAAATATTATGTAATGATTTTTTAAAAATTGAAGTATAGTTGATTTACAATGTTGTTTTAGTTTCAGATATACAGCAAATTGACTCAATTATACATATCTATCTATCTACCTATCTACCTCTCTATCTACCTCTCTATCTATCTATCTCTATCTATCTTTTCTTTTTCAGATTCTTTTCCCTTATAGGCTATTACAAAATATCGAGTATAGTTCCCTGTGCTCTACAATAAGTCCTTGTTGGTTATCTATTTTATATATAGTAGTGTGTATATGTTAATCCCAAACTCCTAATTTATCTCTCCCCACTTTCCCATTTGGTAACCATAAGCTTGTTTTCTGTGTCTGTGTCTATTTCTGTTTTGTAAATAAGTTCATTTGTATCATTTTTTTAGATTCCACATATAAGCGATATCATATAATAATTTTAAAGCAATGCAAAATGGCATGAATTCCGCACTTTAAATAATACGAAAATATGTACCAGGGAAAGATGCAATCTACACACTGAAAACAGTTGTTTAACCATGAAGAATCTATGCTGATTTTCCAAAGGATAGTATTTTTTTTTATTGATCATCGCGTTATATTACTAAATATAGCCAAATTTTATTGAGTGATTACTTTATTAGTGCTTTATTTACATTGTTTAGCTTAATATTTATTAGGAAGATATTATCATACATCACCCTTTGTAGATAAGAAACTGAAGATAATACATTAAAAAGTTGATTGAGGGAAGATTCTAAGAGGTTTTCTCCAAAGTTCTTAATAAAGAATAATAATGATGATACTAGTAGCTAGCAAATACATAGATTAAGCATGTGCCAGGCACTGTTCTAAGTGCTTTATATTTACTAAAAATTTTCAATCCTATGCAGTACTACTATATTCCTTTTTATAGATGAGGAAACCCAGGCCCAGAACCAGGTTCCCCTGCCAATGTGGGGCAGAATAAGGATTCTGAGAGTTCAGCTCCAAAGTCTGCACTCATCTCTTTACTGCTCTAGTCCCAGGACTTCGTGAAAGTAGCAAAGAAAGAATGAAAAGAGAAATTACAAAGGAAAAATTAAAGTACGTGTGATAAATCCAAAACAACTCAATGTTCCAGTGTGAATGCGTAGGAGAAAGTGGTTTTATTGACTAATAGGGGAGGTTGATTTGAACATGTTAAATTTTAGATAACCTTGAAATATTCTGAGTGGAATGTCCAGCTGGGAAACATGGGAATGTAATAGGCAATATAAAATGACTCAGTATGTAGATTCGAGAGTATGCAAAGAGAGGTAAGAGAACTTCTGGTTTTCAATCTGGCATGCAAGAAGCTTGGAAGTCACCACACCATCGTAACAACAAGTAATACGCTAAACAAACTGAGAAATCAACAACTCTTCCTAGATCCATAAGAGAAATGAGGTCTCAGGGCAGACTGCTGCCCCCCAAATTGGAGAAACCAACAGGCGAATACAGAGGATCACAACTAACTGGAGCAGTGACTGCCAGAGAAACCAGCATTGGGTAGCAAGACCTGAACTGCAACTGAAGAATTGCTGGAGGCTCAGTTAAAAACTGAGAGAGTGGGCTTCCCTGGTGGCGCAGTGGTTGAGAATCTGCCTGCTAATGCAGGGGACACGAGTTCGAGCCCTGGTCTGGGAGGATCACACATGCCGCGGAGCAACTGGGCCCGTGAGCCACAGCTGCTGAGCCTGTGCATCTGGAGCCTGTGCTCCGCAACAAGAGAGACCGCGATAGTGAGAGGCCCGCGCACCGCGATGAAGAGTGGCCCCCGCTTGCCACAACTAGAGAAAGCCCTCGCACGAAACAAAGACCCAACACAGCCAAAAATAAATAAATTAAATAAATAAATAAAGTAGCTATAAAAAAAAAAAAAACAGAGAGTTAAGCAACTCCGGGGGATTCAGTCAGAAGGAGACCATCACACTTCTGTGAGTTTTACCTCCTGGATCTTGACCGGATTCTCAGTTATTATTGGAGAAAAATCCCCTCCTGCTTCCTGCAGGGGGGATGAGAAGAGGAACCTTTTTGAAATATGCCAGCATATTTTGTTCCTCTCAACAAGGCCTTCCCTCAGGAGCAGCTATTTAACCAAAGCCTAATCTTCTGGGGTTTTTATCAGAGCCTAAGTTACCTGGGGGAAGGGAAATACCCAGCTCCAGCCAGCTCTAGCCATCCTGTCCCACCTAAGGGGGTGGGAGGGGGACTGAGAAGCCCTGATGAAGTTCACAGTGCAGGGGCACAGCCTCACTGAAAAACTCATAGGGCCACAGAATCCTTCCCCTCTCGCCACACCTTACCACTGCATTACTAAATTATATTTTCATCAGTTCCTTTTACCCAACACAACATGTCCAGATATCAAGAAAAAATTACAAGGCGTACTAAAAGAGACAGAGGATCCAGACTCCAGGAACGAGACTCAGATATGGCAGGAATGTTGGAATTACTAGACTGGGAATTTAAAACAACTATGATTAAGATGCGAGGAGCTCTCATGGATAAAGCAGACAGCGTGCAAGAGCAGATGGGCAATGTGAACAGAGAGATGCCCTGTCCTTCCCTAGAGGGAAGTCAGGATGAGTGTAGTTTGTCATTAAGTAGGTATAAATGCTTTGCTGTTAATATTGATCTATTGTAACAATCATTTTACCCTTTCGTAGTCTACTGTGATGCTGGAGCTGTGACTCTCCCAACTAAATTTCCCAGAGTCCCTTGACATGTAGTTTCCCTAACGTTTCTGTCACAGAGAGATTTGAACATAGGAGAAGGGAGAGGGGACTTTCTTTCCAGTTCCCATTAGTGTCACAACGTGTCACACGGTTGGCTCCATCCGCCAGCTGCTTTAGGTGCTCGGGGCACCAGTCTTGCTTCAACCCTCAGAGGCAGCAGCAGCAGCTGGGCCCAGCTCTCTTGGCAGAGTGAGTGTGAGCTTTGCCTTCTGAGCAACCACTAGGCTGTACCCTCTCCTCACGTGGTCTGAGCCACAACCCTGTGGGGCCCTTTTGCTCAGGTTTCTGTTCTGGCAACCCCACTACTTGCTTTTCATTCTCCCAGCCCTTTCGGGGCTTAATGCTTTTAATGTTCTTGGTGACTTCAATATGCCCTTTGTGATCTTTCTAACAATTCTATAACCAATTTTTCTGTATTAAATTCCACTTTACTTGAAATACAGAGTTGTCTGCTTTCCTAACTGGGCACATTGGTACAGCTCTTGGCAGCAGGAGTGGTTCCAGAAGCAGACCCTCAAAGAAACAAGTGTTAGCGCAGATTGAGTTGATGTCTTATTAGTGGTCATAATTTGCTGAAATAGAAAGCACTGGAATGAGTATGTTGAAGGATGTGAGAAGAAAGGCAAAGACCCAGAATCGTCAGCTAAGGAGAAGCCACTAGGGATGACTAACAGGGCCCAGTTCCTCTTTCCCATGACAGATTTATATGGGTCTGATCTGCAGTGTTTTGCACACCCTCCATGTGCCTTCAAGCAGAAGTTTTCCAGAACATTCCAAGGTGTTTGCAATATAGTACCTTTTGAATCTTTATCTGATACAGTCACTGAAAATGTAATGCTCAGCTACATATACCTATTTGTACAGTGCTATGAAATTGGTTTTAAAATGTCCATTCACTTTGTATTTTATTAATCCTAGAATGTAACCAACTCTTAATGTCTTCATCATTTTTCCAGTTTTTTATTTTTTATTTTCATTTTATCAAAGTGATACATGAATATACACTCACAAATTTTTTTTCCTACAAAGTCTAACAGCAGTATTTGCTTTCCCACTTCTTCCTACAATTACTGCTCCCTAGAAGACACTGCTTTCAACTTTTGAAACTTATCATTTTGTGTTTTATCTCTACATCTCTAAGTAGCATGCATATATTCCTAACTTGGTTTTTCTTTGGGCATTTTGTTGTTCTCACTTTGAAGGATGAGAATTTGGGGCAGTCATTACCACAAAAAGACTCTAGTTCTCCCCTGTTTCCCAAGCGACTAATAGATATTAGAGTAATTTATATTATTATGACAATGTAAATGCTACTTACAGATGAGCCATGCAGTTTGCACTGCTTTTTTTTTTCTTTCTACCTGAACAATTTCATTTTTTCCTAGGATTAAATACTGGCTTTAAAAAAACTAGTTTGGTTTTGTCTTTATACTTAACAAGTAATTCAATGCCCAAAGCATAGCCAGTTGTCTAATTCTCCATTCAAGGCATGCAGATGTATCAAGTATCCCATCAATTTAGTCTTGACGGGAAGTCTCTCCCATAGTCTTTGACTTGCTCCAGAATGGCCTGGGTGCACTCTGCATCTGGGGCAGTCTGTTGTGTTGCTTTCTTTTGGCTGCTGTAACAAATTACAGTAGTCCCCCTTTAGCTGAGGGGGATACGTTCCAAGACCTCTAGTAGATAGATGCCTGAAACCTTGGATATATACTGCCTGAAACAATATGTATGGTACCAAACCCTATATATACTCTTTCTCCCTGTACCAACAGGTGGGTAGCCTATACAGCATGGATATGCTGGACAAAAGGATGATTCACACACTGGGCAGGGTAGAGGGGAATTGCATATTTCATCATGTCACTTAGAAAGGCGCTCAATTTAAAACTTATGAATTGTTTATTTCTGGATTTTTTTCATGTAATATTTTTGGACCACGGTCGACTATTGGTAACTGAAACTGCAGATAAGGGGGGACTACTGTACCACAAACTGGATGGCTTAAAATAACAGAGGTTTATTTTTCTCTCAGTCTGGAGGCCGAAAATCTGTGTCACTGGGCTGAAATCAAGGCGAAGGCTTGGCTGTGCTCTCGCGGAGACTCTAGGAGAGAATCTGTTCTGTGACTTTTCCACCCTCTGGTGGCTGCTGCATTCCTTGGCTTGTGGCTGCATCACTGTAGCCTCTCCTTCTTCTCTGCTCCTTTTCTCCCTCTTCCTTTTTCATATTGTCTTCAGAAGCTTGTAGGATGTTTTGTTAATTCCTAGTAGTCTGAAATTTTCCAATGATCTGTTCTGAGTGTGGGTGTATTTCTATCCATTTTACTGGCATTCAGTGGCTTCTAAAAGATATGAAGATTAACTTCCTTCAGTTCTAGAAAATTTACTTACATTGTTTTATTAATGCTCTTCCCTTCCTGCCCCTTTCACTCCGCTTTGTCTGTTCTTTCATTCTGGAACTCCTACTGCTCATATATTGAACATCTTGATTTGGTACTCTAATTTTCTCTCCCCCTGCCCCTTTCTCCTTTTTTCTATCTCTTTATGTTTTCGCTCCCTCCAGCTCCAAACTCCCTCTTAAAATGAAGGCACAGGTGGCAGCATCAGGGTTTGCAGAGCATGGCACAATCTTCCTAGGGGTTGGGGGCATTTATAAACCTAGTGCTGGCACTTCATCTTTAGTTCCACTGGGGAGAAGCAGAGGATTGGAACAGAGCCTCAGTAATGTCATGCAGTAGTGTACCAGCTCAGAGTGACTTCCTGGCTCCCAACAATGACAAATTTGATTTCTAAGATCAAGAACTTCTATTAATCTCCCCCTAATTGTCACCCTTTGAATTTTCAGACCTTATATTCATGGAAATAGGGGCCCTGATTTTTTGCTTACCATGCTAGCTAGTACCCTGAGAAATTATGAATGATATTTATATGATGATTGTTAAGTTCGTGGTCCACTTAAGACTTGTGCTACTGCTTGAACAGTTATAGCTAGATAATATAAGATCTCGGTTTGCCAGAGACAGTTACTGTTGTCCCAGTGTTAATTATTGATAGCTCACTTTTCACTTTCAGGAGTGTTCCAGTTGTGATCACCCTACTTACGCCTGGGTATAACCTAGATTTAGTCAGTTGCAAAAGGCTTCCTTGGGATAAAGAAAACTTTCAAAGTTTCAAGACTTAGACGTTCATGTTAATTATTTAACCAATAGCTCCTGTGGTGGTGACCTATTTCAGCAATATTGCAACAATTAAAAGAGTGATATAACACTTAACTAATTTGTACTACTTTATGAATCATACAAGCTAGTCTAGGATTAGAAAGAGCAAAGGCTAATGTAACTTAAAAAAATTAGATAGATTCATAAGAAAACTAGTCTCAGAAGCTATGTTAGAATGAATCAAAGTCTATTTCAATAACTACATAATATTTAAATATTTAATTTTGTTAGGGACTGATTATTACAAAACCTCAGTTAAGTGTTCACTGAAAGATTTGAAAGTGGTGATTATATTGAAGTATGTCAATTTTTATTTGTATAAAACTTGCAGTAACCTGGAAATGGGCCATTGCATGAGAATAGATAAAATTATTGAAATGAGAATACATGAAAAGTACAGTAGTCATATTGTAGCTTTATCAAATTGGTGTTTGAATTTGAGATTAATTCAATGAGATTAATGGTCTTATATGCGGACTTGATTTTTTTTTTTTTTGACTTACAATCCGGAAGACATTCTGTGTGCTGCTGTCACAAGCATCACACAACACCAGAACTTATTTATTAGCCTAAGCTGCATGCTAAATGGAACTTTAAAAAAAATTCTGGTTTGCACAGCTGTGTGAAGTATTATCCAGATAAGCTATTTAACGTGTTAATATTTGTCAACAAATATTACGAAATTTTCTTTTGAAAACAAACCAGAAAAAAAGCAAGATTTTTCTTATGTAAGCATTATGTTTTTGGTCTACTGCTCACCCGGAAATCAATGAATTGCAGTAAACTTGGTGGTATTCAGTTGCCTTAAGGTAGATCGCTGCAGTCTCAAAACAGAATTAATATTTGTTTATTCTAATGTCAAAAATAAATATCCTCCTAGGATGCCTTGTCTGGGATCTGAGTTGCAGGGAGGGGAAGCAAAGGATGCCAAAAAATAACTTAAGGAATAAGTATTTCTCCAGAGTCTAAACTCAGGCCTTGGGAAAGTAGAAGCTAAAAGAAAGCTAGAGTGAAGTATATTCCTCTATCTCTAAAAGAGAATTCAAAAGCACCCCTCCCATCAAAGCGCAAATAAAAATAAATAGCAGGAAATGTTTGGAGGAGTCATGACCTATTTCTGTGACAGACAGAAACTTCCTCTCTTATAGGGATATTCCAAGGCACACAATACTCACGCCACTGATTATTTCCAAGTCTGAGGGGTTCTGGGCTTTTTGAGCAATTTTTATTTATTTATTTTAACATTAAGTGTACACATTGGTGAGTCTTGCCCAATTAATATACTTCTAAATCTACTCTAAATCTACCACCACAAACAAAATATGGAAAATTTCCATTTCCTTAAAAGTTCCCTCATGCCCCTTTGCAGTCAGTCCACCTACACACACCCAGGCCCAGGCAACCACTGATCTGCTTTATGTTAGTATAGACTGCTTAGCTTGTTCTAAAATACCATATAAATAAAATCAAGCCAGGATAAACTCTCACGTATTTAGCTTCTTTATTCAGCATCATGTTTTTGAGATGTAAACATGTGTATATCAGTAGTCTGTTCCTTTTTATTGTGAGATAGTAGCTCATTGTATGGATTTACCATATTTGTTTCTCCATCCACCAGGGGATGGACATTTCAGGTGCAATTTTGGCTAGTGTGAAAATAGCCACTAAAAACACATGTGGACAAGTCTTTTTGCGGACATATGTTTTCTTTCTTTTGGATAAATATCTAGGAGTGGAATTGCTGTGTCATATTGTGGGTGGATGTTGAACTTTTTAAAATATAGCCACACTATTTTCCAAAGTAGTTGTACCATTTTACATTCCCACTAACAGTGTATGTGAATTCCAATTGTTCCACATCCTCACCAACACTTGCTATTGACAGTCTTTTAAGTTGTAAGGCCAGACACCATGAAACTCTTAGAGGAAAACATAAGCAGAACACTCTATGACATAAATCACAGCAAGATCCTTTTTGACCCACCTCCTAGAGAAATGGAAATAAAACCAAAAATAAACAAATGGGACCTAGTGAAACTTAAAAGCTTTTGCACAGCAAAGGAAACCATAAACAAGACGAAAAGACAGCCCTCAGAATGGGAGAAAATATTTGCAAGCAAAGCAACGGACAAAGGATTAATCTCCAAAATATACAAGCAGCTCATGCAGCTCAATATCCAAAAAACAACCCAATCCAAAACTGGGCAGAAGACCTAAATAGACATTTCTCCAAAGAAGACATACAGATTGCCAACAAACACATGAAAGGATGCTCAACATCACTAATCATTAGAGAAATGCAAATCAAAACTAGAATGAGGTATCACCTCACACCCGTCAGAATGGCCATCATCAAAAGATCTACAAACAATAAATGCTGGAGAAGGTGTGGAGAAAAGGGAATCCTCTTGCACTGTTGGTGGGAATGTAAATTGATACAGCCACTATGGAGAACAGTATGGAGGTTCCTTAAAAAACTAAAAACAGAAGTACCATACGACTCAGCAATCCCACTACTGGGCATATACCCTGAGAAAACCATAGTTCAAAAAGAGTCATGTACCACAATGTTCATTGCAGCTCTATTTACAATCGCCAGGACGTGGAAGCAACCTAAGTGTCCATCGACAGATGAATGGATCAAGAAGAAGTGGCACATATATACAATGGAATATTACTCAGCCATAAAAAGAAATGAAATTGGGTTATTTGTAGTGAGGTGAATGGACCTAGAGTCTGTCATACAGAGTGAAGTAAGTCAGAAAGAGAAAAACAAATACCATATGCTAACACATATATATGGAATCTAAAAAAAAAAAAGGTTCTGAAGAACCTAGGGGCAGGACAGGAATAAATACGCAGATGTAGAGAATGGACTTGAGGACACGGGGAGGGGGAAGGGTAAGCTGGGACAAAGTAAGAGAATGGCATGGACTTATATACACCACCAAATGTAAAATAGCTAGTGGGAGGCAGCCGCATAGCACAGGGAGATCAGCTCGGTGCTTTGTGACCACCTAGAGGAGTGGGATAGGAAGGGTGGGAGGGAGACACAAGAGGGAGGGGGTATGGGGATACATGTATACGTATAGCTGATTCACTTTGTTATAAAGCAGAAGCTAACACACCATTGTAAAGCAATTATACTCCAATAAAGATGTTAAAAAAACTTTTTTTAGCCAATCTAGTGAGTGCAGTGTTATTTCAATGTGGTCTAAATGTTCACTTACTTCAAGACATTTTTTGAGCATTTTGCTCTATTGGTCATCTGTATAATTTCTTTTGTGAGCTGTTTAAATCTTTTATTTTTATTGGGCTATCTTCATCCTGTTTGGTGGCAAGAGTTCTGTATACATTCTGGGTACAAGTACTTTGCCAGGTATGTGTTGAGAATATTTTATTCCATTCTTTGGCTTGCATTTTCATTTCCTTAATGGTGTTATTAGAGGAGCATAAATTTTTAATTTTGATAAAGTCTTATTTATCAATTTGCTCTTTTATAAGTAGTGCTTTTATGTTCTAAGAAATATTTGCGTTAAGCCAATATGCGAAGATTTTTCCTGTGTACTCTTCTAGAAATTATATAGTTTTAGCTTAAACATTTATGTCTATGATCCAAGTTAAGTGAATTTTTGTGTATGGTGGGAGGTAAGTGTTGAGGTTCATTTGTTTTCCTAAGGATAGCTACTTGTTCCTGCCCCATTTCTTGAAAATCTCTCCTTTTATCCATCACATTACTTTGGCACTTTTGCTTAGACACACACACATGTGGGTCTATTATTTCTGGATTCTGTAATCTCTAATATGTTCTATTGCTATTTGTTTATCTTTGTGCTAATATTGCGCTATTTTGATTACTATAGCATTACAGTAATTCCTGAGTCTTCCAACTGAGTCCTTATTTTTCAAAACTGTTTTGGAGATTCTAGGTCCTTCGAACTTTCATGTAAGTTTTAGAACCAGCTTGTCATATTCTACAAAACAAGCCCACTGGGAGAGTGATTGGAATTATATTAACTCTGTAAATGAATTTGGGGTCAAATGATATCATAATAATCTTGAGTCATCTAATCCATAAACATGGTATATCTATTCTTTTATCATCATCTATAATAAGTGACAAAAAAGTTAAGTAGATTTCAGTGTATAATTCTTGTACATATTTTGTTCATTTTATCCCTAAGTATTTCATATATTGAATGATATATAAATGAAAACTATTTCCCAGTATTTCATTGTTACTATATTAAAATATAATTGATTTCTATATATTGATATAGTATTCACTAACCTTGCTAAATTCACTTCCTAATTCTAGAAACTTTTGTTGCATTCCTTAGGATGTATACAATCATGACATCTGTTAATAAAAGCAGCTTTTTTCTATATCATTTAAAAAAAATTTTATTGGAGTATAGTTGATTTACAATGTTGTGTTAGTTTGAGATGTACAGCAAAGTGAATTTGTTATACATATATCCACTCTCTTTTTTTTTTTTTAGATTCTTTTCCCATATAGGCCATTGCAGAGTATTGAGTAGAGTTCCCTATGCTATACAGCAGGTTCTTATTAGTTATCTATTTTATATATAGTAGTGTGTATATGTCAGTCCCAATCTCCCAATTTATCCCTCCCCCCCTTATCCTCTGGTATCATAAGTTTGTTTTCTACATCCGTGACTCTACTTCTGTTTTGTAAATAAGTTCATTTGTACCCTTTTTTTAGATTCCACATATCAGTGATATCATATGATATTTGTCTTTCTGTGTCTCACTTACTTCACTCAGTATGACAATCTCTAGGTTGCTACAAATGGCATTATTTTGTTCTTTTTTATAGCTGAGTAATATTCCATTGTATATATGTACCACATCTCCTTTATCCATTCCTCTGTTAATGGACATTTAGGTTGCTTCCACGACCTGGCTATTGTAAATGGTGCTGCAGCGAACATTGGGGTGCTTGTATCTTTTTGAATTATGGTTTTCTCTGGGTATATACCTAGGAGTAAAATTGCTGGGTCATATTGTACTTCTATTTTTAGTTTTTTAAGGAACCTCCATACTGTTCTCCATAGTAGCTGTACCAATTTACATTCCCACTAACAGTGTAGGAGGGTCTCCTAATAAAAGCAGTTTTACTTCTTCCTTTCTAATATTAAGGCCTATTATTTGTTTTTCTGGCCTTAAGGAACTTGTTTGGACCTCCAGTGCAATGTTGAAATGGTGAGAATAGAATTCCTTGCCTTGGTCCCAAACATAGGTATACAGTCTTTTTTAACTTTCTATTTCTTTATTGACATTCTCTATTTTTAAATTAATTTTTATTTATTTATTTTCTTTATTTTTTTGGTTGCATCGGGTCTTGGTTGTGGGAGTCTTCGTTGAGGTCTGTGGGCTCTTCCATTGCGGCGTGGTCTCTTCATTGTGGCACACGGACTTCTCTCTAGTGTGGTGTGCGGATTTTCTCTCTCTAGTTGTGGTGCGTGGGCTCCAGGGCACATAGGATCTTTTGTTGTGGCACACAGCCTCTCTCACTGAGGCGTGCAAGCTCAGTAGTTGTGTGCGGGCTTAGTTGCCCCGTGGCATGTGGGATCTTAGTTCCCCGACCAGGGATTGAACCCGCGTCCCCTGCATTGGAAGGCAGATTCTTTACTACTGGACCACCAGGGAAGTCCCGGCATATGGTCTTAAATTAAGTGTGCTGCTAGCTTTAGATTTTTCATAGTTTGCCAAGAGATTTTTCTTATCATGCATGGATGTTGGATTTTGTCAAAGGTTTTTCTTGCATCTGTTGGGATAATCATATGACTTTTCTCCCTTACCCTGTTATGATTTACACTTACTCTGTGGTGAATTACATTAATATATGTATATTAAACCAACTTTTCATTCCTGGGATAAATCCCACTTGATCATGATGTTATCATTTTTATATATTATTGATCTGCTAATATTTTGTTAAGGATTTTTGTGTCTATGTTCATGAAATCTGTAGTTTTCTTGAAAAATGTTTGTTTGGATTAGATGTCAAGGTAATACTGACTTGATAAAATGAGTCCCCTCTTCCTCTATTTTCCAAAGTTATTTGAGTAAAGTTGTTATTATTTCTTCCTTAAGTGTTTCCAGTTAGAAGTGGAGTTTACTTGTGGGAAGACTTTTAGTTAAAAATCCAATTTAAAAAATAGGAAAGAAGTGCATGATTAAGCAAAGTGCCTGAGCCCTTGAGTCAGAGTTGACTGATTCCTTCCTACTCATGTTTTCACGATTGGGTAGTTATTTAACTAACGAAGTTTAATAGCACTGTGTGTTTTGGCACCTCATATAAAATAATATACTCAAGAGTCTGAAAAAATAAGCTCAGTAAAAGTTAATCATAAGGTGAGTTTGTAAAACTTCTAAAAGTAATAGATACTTGAAAAGAATATGTGTGTAAGCTTATTGTATGGAATATGAAAATAATATTAGGATGTAGAATTAAGCAAAAGATTATAGTGTTTTCTCTTTCTACCATAAACTTAAACTTTTGCACCTGCTTCCACATGTTTATTTATTCTCTAATCTCAGAATTGCGTAATTAGTGACTCGAAATTTAATGTCAACATTATATAATATTCCATAAAGAATATTACGAACTTTAAGCCCTCTGCTTCTTGAAAATTTGAGAACCTCTGCTCTGTAAGGCTTTTCTGCCTCTAAAACTTTGTAGGAAAAAGAAAACTCCTATTTCACTTTGAGATTTTGTCACAAACATTCTATGGTTGGATGGGATCATTTAGTTTAAATTATTTTTCACATGATAAAACTAAAGGTCCTATATGAGACTATGCAATTTATCCGGTCACATAGAGTTGGTGAAATATCTGGAATGGGAACTCCATGCATTTTCTAATATACCTCACTAATATGGGGGTCTGACCACAAGTTTCTTAGTTTTCTAGGTTATTGCATCCCTGGCTTTGGTTATAGGGTTAACATAATAGGAAAGTAGCCATGCCTGCTACACCTCCACACAACCAAACCAACAATGATGAAAAAAAAAATGGCACCCACAGTAGAAATTCAAAAGGCCACAGTAAGAATAGATTTCCCATTTATATTGAGAAGCATATATTTTGAGGCACACCACATACTTCAGCCTTTGAACCAGCTTGCAACTTAACAGAGGAAATAGAAAAGTATTTTGTTTTATCTCTCTTCTCTGTGCTTTTTCCAAGGTGAAGGGCTGTACAGACCATTGGGCAATTTGGCCATTCCTGAAGTACAAAGTATTGTCTTTGCCCATTAGAATTATTCTACTCTCCTAGCCACATCCTACAAAATTACTGCCTCCCTTTTTCCACCTGGACTCTTCCACGAATGCTATGTATTACATGAAAGGGGTCTGGAGAAAGCACATGGCATCCTTAGATGCTTAGTGACCTAAGGAAAAGTGTTGCAAATGTGGATAGAATGTGGGAGTAGTTCACATGGAAGTCTAGTCCCATGTATAATATTGTTCAGTTAAGAACTGCACTCTGCATGACAGTTGCATTGCTAGTCAATGTAAAAGGAACTAGGAGCTGAGCACATAAATTAGCTTTAGCTACAGAACAAGGCTAAGGTAAAGGCTGGAGTCCAAGTGGTATCTGAGTGAATGGGAAACTTATACAATAAGCTATAGGTACAAGTTTAAAAATCCCCTCAAAATGGAAGCAGTAAAGAGTAGAATTGACGTTCCTGACATCAAATCAACAAACTAGAGAACAAACTTGAGATACTCATCAAGAAAGCATAGAGTGGGTAAGGAAAAAAAAACAAAAACAAAACCTTGCAAAACAAAATGATGAAGTTTAAAAATTAAAGAATGGGTGATGACTTTATTCATTTGATTAATTCTTATTGAACATCTATTGTGTTTTAGGCATATATTGGGCAAATTCAAACAAAAATCAAGATGGTTTCATAAACATCATATAGAGTTCAAGGCAAAGAAGCATGAGACCAGATAAAGAGGATCACTTTGTATTGATAAAAGGAAAGCTGCATTGTCAAGAAATATCCTGGCATTAAATAATGTAATATTTTAGAAGTTTTAATTACAGAGAAAATGATAGAAGCAAACACTTAACGAGAACTTGGAAGTGCTAATCTACCATAAACAGGTTGGAACACTCTATCCATGAGAATGCCTGTGCTACAAGTTACAAAATACAAATGAACAATGGCTTTAACTCTTGCTAATCAATGTGAGGTCCATGGACCAACAGCATGGGCATCAGCAGGGAGTTTGTTAGAGATGAAGAATCTCAGGGCCCACCCCATACCTACTAAATCAGACTCTACATTTTAACAAGACCCTCAGGTGATTCAAATGCACATTACTCATTAATATGAGTAATGATATGTAAAGTACTTGATATGTACTTGATATGAGTACTTGATATGTAAAGGTTTTGAGTAATAAAAATAATAAGGTAAAATTATATATGCTATATACTCTACTTACAAAGGCCAGCCTCTTATTTGAACATTTATGGAAGACTTACAAAATGCATCACTAGGCTAAAAACAAAATTCCTATTAGCTCCAAAGAGTAGAAATTGTAAAAGTCATATAGTCTGGGGACTAGCTTAAAATTTAACTATACAGATTTGAGCAAAAATCAGTCAACCAAACAGTAAACAGACAAAAAACTCTAGTTAGCTATCATTTCAAAGAAGTAATTATAATTATTGATTCTTCCAATCCAAGAAGATGGTATATTTTCCATCTGTTTGGGTCGTCTTCAGTTTCTTTCATCAGTTTCTTATACTTTTTGGAGTACAGGTCTTTTGCCTCCTTAGGTAGGTTTATTCCTACATATTTTATTATTTTTGATGTGATGGTAAATGGGATTGTTTCCTTAATTTCTCTTCTGGTAGTTCATTGTTAGTGTATAGAAATGCAACAGATTTCTGTATATTATTTTTATGTCCTGAAACTTTACTGAATTCATTGACGAGTTCTAGTAGTTCTCTGGCAGTGCCTTTAGGATTTTCTGTGTATAGTATCATGTTATCTGCAAACAGTGACAGTTTTACTTCTTCCTTTCCAATTTGGATTCCTTTTATATTTTTTCTTCTCTGATTGCTGTGGCTAGGACTTCCAAAACTACATTGAATAAAAGTGGTGAGAGTGGGCATCCTTGTCGTTTTCTTTACCTTAGAGGAAATGCTTTCAGCTTTTCTCTGTTGAGTATGATGTTAGCTGTGGGTTTGTCATATATGACCTTTATTATGTTGAGATATGTTCCCTCTATGCCCACTTTCTGGAGAGTTTTTATCATGAATGGATGTTGAAATTTATCAAAAGCTTTTTCTGCATCTATTGAGATGATCATATGGTTTTATTCTTAAATTTGTTACTATGGGTTATCATATGGATTGATTTGTGGATATTGAAAAATCCTTGCATCCCTGGAATAAATCCCACTTGATCATGGTGTATGATCCTTTTAATGTATTTTTGGATTCAAATTATGGACTTTTTTTTTACATCTTTATTGGAGTATAATGGCTTTACATTGTTCTGTTAGTTTCTGCTGTACAGCAAAGTGAATCAGCTATATGTATACATATGTCCCATATCCCCTCCATCTTGAGCCTCCCTCGCACCCTCCACATCCCACCCCTTGAGGTCATCACAAAGCGTCGATCTGATCTCCCAGTACTATGCAGCAGCTTCCACTAGCCATCCATTTTATATTAGGTAGTGTATATGTGTCAATGCTACTCTCTCACTTCTTCCCAGCTTCTCCTTCCCCCACATGTCCTCAAGTCCAATCTCTGCACCTGTGTCTTTATTCCTGCCCTGCCACTAGGTTCTCAGTACCGTTTTTTTAGATTCCACATATGTGCGTTAGCATATGGTATTTGTTTTTCTCTTTCTGACTTACTTCACACTGTATGACAGACTCTAGGTCCATCCACCTCACTACAATTAACTCAATTTCGTTTCTTTTTATGGCCGAGTAATAGTCCATTGTATATATGTGTCACATCTTCTTTATCCATTCATCTATCGATGGACATTTAGGTTGCTTCCATGTCCTGGCTATTGTAAATAGTGCTGCAACAAACACTGTGGTACATGTATCTTTTTGAATTATGGTTTTCTCAGGGTATATGACCAGTAGTGGGATTGCTGGGTCATATGGTAGTTCTATTTTTAGTTTTATAAGGAACCTCCATACTGTTCTCCATAGTGGCTGTATCAATTTACATTCCCACCAACAGTGCAGGAGGGTTCCCTTTTCTCCACACCCTCTCCAGCATTTATTGTCTGTAGATATTTTGATGATGGCCATTCTGACCGGTGTGAGGTGATACCTCATTCTAGTTTTGATTTGCATATCTCTAATGATTACTGATGTTGAGCATCCTTTCATGTGTTTGTTGGCAATCTGTATGTCTTCTTTGGAGAAATGTCTATTTAGGTCTGCCCATTTTTGTATTGGGTATTTTGTTTTTTTGATATTGAGCTGCATGAGCTGCTTGTATATTTTGGAGATTAATCCTTTGTCAGTTGCTTCATTTGCAAATATTTTCTCCCATTCTGAGGGTTGTCTTTTCGTTTTGTTTATGGTTTTCTTTGCTGTGCAAAAGCTTTTATGTTTCATTAGATCCCATTCGTTTATTTTTGGTTTTATTTCCATTTTTCTAGGAGCTGGGTCAAAAAGGATCTTGCTGTGATTTATGTCATAGAGTGCTCTGCCTATGTTTTCCTCTAAGCATTTATAGTGTCTGGCCTTACATTTAGGTCTTTAATCCATTTTGAGTTTATTTTTGTGTATGGTGTTAGGAAGTATTTTAATTTCATTCTTTTACATGTAGCTGTCCAGTTTTCCCAGCACCACTTATTGAAGAGGCTCTCTTTTCTCCATTGTATATTCTTGCCTCCTTTATCAAAGATAAGGTGACCATATGTGCATGGGTTTATCTCTGGGCTTTGTATCCTGTTCCATTGATCTATATTTCTGTTTTTGTGCCAGTACCATACTGTCTTGATTACTGTAGCTTTGTAGTATAGTCTGAAGTCAGGGAGCCTGATTCCTCCAGCTCCATGTTTCTTTCTCAAGATGGCTTTGGCTATTCGGAGTCTTTTGTGTTTCCATACAGATTATAAAATTTCTTGTTCTAGTTCTCTGGAAAATGCCATTAGTAATTTGATAGGGATTGCATTGAATCTCTAGATTGCTTTGGGTAGTATAGTCATTTTCACATTGTTGATGCTTCCAATCCAAGAACATGGTATATCTCCATCTGTTTGCATTGTCTTTGATTCCTTTCATCAGTGTCTTGTAGTTTTCTGCATACAGGTCTTTTATCTCCTTAGGTTTATTCCTAGGTATTTTATTCTTTTTGTTGCAGTGGTAAGTGGGAGTGTTTCCTTAATTTCTCTTTCTTATCTTTCATTGTAAGTGTATAGGAATGCAAGAGATTTCTGTGCATTAATTTTGTATCCTGCTACTTTACAAATACATTGGTTAGATCTAGTTGTTTTCTGATGGCATCTTTAGGATTTTCTATGTATACTATCATGTCACCTGCAAGCAGTGATAGTTTTACTTCTTCTTTTCCAATTTATATTCCTTTTATTTCTTTTTCTTCTCTGATTGCTGTGGCTAGGACTTCCAAACCTATGTTGAATAAGAGTGGTGGGAGTGGACATCCTTGTCTTGTTCCTGATCTTAGTGGAAATGCTTTCAGGTTTTCACCATTGAGTATGATGTTGGCTGTGGGTTTGTCATATATGGCCTTTATTATGTGGAGGTAGGTTCCCTCTTTGCCCATTTTCTGGAGAGTTTTGATCATAAATGGGTGTTGAATTTTGTCAAAAGCTTTTTCTGCATCTATTGAGATGATCATATGGTTTTTATTCCTTAATTTGTTAATATGGTATATCACATTGGTTGATTTGCATATACTGAAGAATCCTTGCATTTGTGCGATAAACCCCACTTGATCATGGTGTATTATCCTTTTAATATGTTGTTGGATTGTGTTTGCTAGTAGTTTGTTGAGGATTTTTGCATTGATGTTCATCAGTGATATTGGTGTATAATTTTCTTTTTTGTGATATATTTTTCTGGTTTGGGTATCAGGGTGATGGTGGCTTCATAGAATGAATTTATGAGTATTCCTCCCTCTGCAAATTTTTGGAAGAGTTTGAGAAGGATTGGTGTTAGCTCTTCTCAAAATGTTTGATAGAATTCACCTGTGAAGCCTTCTGGTTCTGGACTTTTGTTTGTCGGAAGATATTTAATTACAGTTTGAATTTCATTACTTGTGATAGGTCTGTTTATATTTTCTAATTCTTCCTGGTTCAGTCTTGGAAATTTGTACCTTTCCAAGAATTTGTCCATTTCTTTGTGGCTGTCCATTTTATTGGCGTATAGTTGTTTGTAGTAGTGTCTTATAATTCTTTGTATTTCTGCAATGCCAGTTGTGTTTTCTCCTTTCTCATTTCTAATTTTACTGATTTGTTTCCTCTCCCTTTTTTTCCTGATGAGTCTGTCTAAGGGTTTATCAATTTTGTTTATCTTCTCAAAGAACCAGCTTTTATTTTTATTGATATTTGCTATTGTTTTCTTTGTTTCTATTTCATTTATTTCTCCTCTGATCTTTATGATTTCTTTTCTTCTACTGACTTTGGATTTTCTTTGTTCTTCTTTCTCTAGGTGCTTTAGGTGTAGGGTTAGATTGTTTATTTGAGATTTTTCTTATTGAGGTGAGATTGAATTGCTATAAACTTCCCTCTTAGGACTGCTTTTGCTGCATCTCATAGGTTTTGGGTTGTCGTGTTTTCATTGTCATTTGTTTCTAGGTATTTTTTGATTTCCTCTTTGATTTCTTCAGTGACTTCTTGGTTGTTTAGTAGCATATTGTTTAGCTTCCATGTGTTTGTATTTTTTACAGTTTTTTCCTCTAACTGATATCTAGTCTCATAGTGCTGTGGTCAGAAAAGATGCTTGTTGCAATTTCAGTTTTCTTAAATTTTCCAATGCTTGATTTGTGACCCAAGATTTGATCTATCCTGGAGAATGTTCCATGTGCACTTGAGAAGAAAGTGTATTCTGTTGTTTTTGGATGGCATGTCCTATAGATATCAGTTAAATCTGTCTGGTCTATTGTGTCATTTAAAGCTTGTGTTTCCTTATTTATTCATCTCTGTTTGTTCACTCTTTAGTTCTTCTGGGACCTTGTTAAACCTTTCTTGTATTTTCCCTATTCTATTTCCGAGATTTTAGATAATCTTTACTATCATTACTCTGAATTCTTTTTCAGGTAGTTTGCCTATTTCCTCTTCATTTACTTGGTCCTGTGGGGTTTCATCTTGTTTCTCTGCCTTCAAGTTATTTCTCTGTCTTCTCATTTTGTCTAATTTACAGTATTTGAGGTTTCCTTTCCCTAAGCTGCAGGGTTGTAGTTCCTCTTGCTTCTGCTCTCTGCCCCTCCTGGTGAGGTTGATGCCGTGGCTTGTGTAGGCTTCCTGATGGGAGGGACTGGTGCCTCCATTCTGGTGGATGGAGCTGAGTCTTTTCCCTCTGATGAGCAGGGACGTGTCAGGTTGTGTGTTTTCGGTTGTCTGTGAGATTAGTATGACTGTAGGTAGTCTGTGTGCTGATGCGTGGGTTTGTGTTCCTGTCTTGTTTGTTGTTTGGTGTCAGGCATCCAGCGCTGGGAGCTGCTGCAGTTGGGTGGAGCCAGGTCTGGATTCAGTTAGAGGCTTCCGTGAGAGCTCTTGGTGATTAATCTTCCCTGGGCCTAGGAATTCTCTAGTGGTCCAGCTTCCTGGACTTGGTGCTGCCAGCCCCGAGCCTCAGGCCAGACTTCCAGTGCAGGAACCAAGACCCCACAAGTCGCTCATCCCAGCAGTAAAGGGGATTAAAAAAAAAAAACAACACTAACAAAACCCCAGACAAATGGTAAAAAGTAAAATCAAACAAACTAAAACAGAAACAAGGAAACATGCACACACAAAACAGAAACAAAAACAGAAGCAAATAAAACAAAAAGCAAGAGAACAAGCAAACAAAAGAACCCAAGAATGAAATCAAACAATTAAAAAGAAAACTGACAAAAACATAAAACCAAAAAACAAAACCAAAGCAGAGTGCCAACTGCAGAATGAAGCAAAGAAAGAAAAGAAACCGACAAAAATGATTTTTAAAAAAAGAAGAAGAAAAAGGGGAAAGAAAACAGAAGAACTGAAAAGCAACGTAGAAATAGAAATGTAAAAAAATAAAATAGAAAATATATTAAAGAAAAAAAAAGACAAACAAAACCCCAGAGAAATGCTAAAAACAAAATCAAACAAATACAGAAACAAGGAAATACACACACACACAAAAGAACCAAAAACAGAACCACATAAAACAAAAAGCAAGAGAACAACCAGTCAAATAGAAGAACTCAAAAACGAAATCAAAGAATTACAATCAAACTAACAAAAACACAAAACCTAAAAACAAAACCCAAAGCAGTGTGCCAACTGAAGAATAAAAGCAAGGAAACAGAACTAACTGATAAAAATGATTTTAAAAATAGTAATAAAATAAAAAGGGGAAAAAAATAGGACAACAGAAAAGCAAAGTAGAAATGGAAATATATTTTAAAAAGAGAGAGACATATATTAAAGAAAAAGAGGAAGAAAAAAATAAGGGGAAAAACACAGAACAACAGAAATGCAAAGTAAAAATAGAAATGTGTGAAAAAATAAAAATAAAAAATAAAAATATGTTATAAAACATGGAGATCCCAAAAGACTAAATTAAAAAAACTAAACAACAACAAACAAAAAAAGAAAGAAAAAGAAACCAAAAAAAAATTCTAGAACCAACAACAGAATGAATCAAAACATAATAAAATTAATACTAATAATTATGTTTCCCTGGGATCTCTGCTGTGAGGGTCCTTGCACACACTGTGAGCCACAGCCCACCTCCGCCTGCCCAAGAGCCCCTGCTCTGCCTCTGGGCTGGTCTCTGGACCTGCTGTGGGCCCTGTGGGGACCCCTCAGACTCTGATCTGGCCCATTTCCCGCGTGTGCTGGCCCCAAAGTCCAAAGCTGCCAGAGCTAGACCGTTTTCATTTGTGGGAACACTCATTGTCTACTCAGATGTTTCATAGATGCAGGGTCTTCCTAGCTGATTGTGTGGATTTAATCTGCAGCTTGTACAGCTGATGGAAAGATTTTTGATCTTATTCCTTAGTCACCATGTCCCTGGGGTTCAGCTTTGGTTTTATCCCCACCTCTGCATGTGGTCTGCCCACAGGAGTCTGGTCCTGAGACTGCCTTGGAGCTCTTGGGTCTGCCCCTGTGAGGACCGGGTGCAGAGGTGGTATGACTGCTTGGATCACAGGAGCCCCAGCAGCGCCAAATGCACAGGGAAGCCAGTGGCCATGGATGCAAGAGATATGGCCCTAGTGAGGGACTTTTCTTGTGCCCAGCATAAGGCACATGAGGGCCAGCCCTGGGTGGGGTTTTTCTGGCACCTGGCAGCAGGTGTGCGAGGGCCAGCCCTGAGATGGCTTTTTTTTTTTAAATTGCCCTGCAGCCAGCACATGAGGGCCAGCTCTGAGCGGGCTTCTTTTATTATTGTTGGCCGGCGACGACATGTGGGAGAGAGAGGTTACAATAGTGGATTCTTCCCCTGCGTGTGACTCAGCAATAGCACCCTGCTTCCATGGCAGTCCAGTCTTCCTCCATAGGCAAATCCCTGCAGATTTCCTCCCTCCTGTCCCCTTAGTCCGTCTCCCCACAACCAATAGCAGTTCTCACTCTGGGCCTGTTCTCTAATCCCCATGCACCAGCTCCCAGCCCCCTTCCACACCTGTGAACACACATCCCAGTCTGGGGCTTGTAGGGCCGCAGTACGGACCATCTGTGTATTTCTCATTCTGTCCCCTCTGACACAGATTGGCCGCTTCACCCTCTTCCTACAGCCTCAAATGCTTCCCTTCTGTCCCAATCGAGTTCCCTGTCGGAGAGGGGTTTCCCTGCATTCGGGAATCTCTCCTCTGCTTCAGCTCCCCCTCCCTGGGGTGCAGGTCCCATCCCACTTCCTCTCCTCCTCCTCCTTCCTTCTTTTTTTCCATCCTACCCAGTTATGCAGGGATCTTTATAGTCCTTTTCAGTGTCCAAGGTCTTTTGCTAGTTTTCAGCTGGTGTTCTGTGAGAATTGTTGCATCTATAGATGTATTCCTGATGCATCCATGGAGAGAGATGAATTCCATGTACACCTACTCCTCTGCCATCTTGAATCTCCCCTCCATGTCTGTTTTACTCACCGCTGTGAGCTAGGTGTTTACCTAACTCAGTGCTTGGTACGTGGTTGAAGTGAAAAAGAATTGCCTAATAAATTAGTACTTTTCACACATGATTTAAGTGTATAAAATTCTAGATTATTTTTTAAACAAGAAGCTGGATATTTTGTTTAACATGCCTCTAACTATTTCTTACTCATTTATCCTCTGATTTAATAGTCAAGAACTCAGTTTGACACTGCTTCATTGCTTCATTGACTAGAAATGAAAAATACATAAAAACTATCAATTTACTGATCTCTCCTTAGGACCAGCATTTTCTGATGAAATGAAAAACTACTCATAGGCAGGTTTCCCTGGCAAGATTGTAGAAGGTCTTTCTGTTCACTGTTTGGCCATGACAAGCTCAGAAGTGAGAAATGATTGCACAAAGTTTCATAATAAATACTAAAAATATAAAATTGTGACATACATAATGATTAAAAAATATAATTGATAAGGAGCTCTAGGCATAAAGTGGAGTTCATTTCAAAAACTGTGATCTGAGAATATAAATGTTTATTCCTTTTGGGATTTATTTCTTCTGATGTAACTATATTTGTATATAACTTTTGCTCTCCTTATGTAATAAGTTTTTTCAAAATTTGAGATAAGGTACATAAACATTAACCCATTTTACATATGGATTAAAAATGCTTTTGGGGGGGTCAGTTTTCCTTCATTAATTAGGTCATAGGGTCCTAACTATAGATGTTGCTAATGGATGAGGGAAATGTCTCTGAATGATGCTCAGGTGGAGATTGTGTGTGTGTGTGTGTGTGTGTGTGTGTGTGTGCGTGTGTATATGCATATATTTTTTTTTCTAATAAACTGTGACTATTTATAAGTGCTTTGAGAATTGCCATACCTAAACAGCTTGATGAAGGGATTTCATATAGTTTTTAGATATTTCTCCTGTTTTTGTTTTGCTTTGTTTTTTAAACCTAGATTAAGCAGACCAAAAAACTGGTAAAGAGACCTTTTACCCCTTGAGTTCAAGCCACTTTTCATTGGGAAATATTCATTGTGTAAAAGTGACTCATAATTACCTGGACCTTTTGCAATCTCCCAAGGCAGGACTGTCCAAGTTATATGACAACCTTATATTGAAACCTCCTATTTCTGCTATGCCCACCTTACTTATTTTTCTTATAAAATATTTTGTATGTTTTCCAGGTGCCTTAATACTTTACTTTCGTCAATAAAAGCTTTATAACATATAAAACTGCCCTCTTCAAACAAAATATATCACCACAAAACATTTTATAAAGCATTTAAATTTTATTAAGAATTTTAAGTATATCATATATATAGATATAGCTAGATATGCCAGTGCAGTCGTACCAAATTGAAAACATTTTTTGGTTAAATGAGTCATTACTAAGTAAAGTGGGACTTAGGGATTTATAATTCTACTTTATTGAACTGAACATTAGTATATATATTACAGTATGATTCTAGCTGCACTTTTATATTTAAGTAGTATTGCAAAAAGACATTTTCTGAAATGTTAATGTATGCTGGCAAATTGCCTCATGACCCCTTATAGGATGCTTTTCAGTTTCATCTAGTTATAAAATGATTCTTAAAGTTAATCATTTAAAGTGTGCCCCTCCCTTATATTTCACTATTTCTTTTCTAAACTAATCAAGTAACTTGCACCATGCAATGAGCTGATTTCAAAACCTACTTCAAGTTAATTTGTAACAAGTGCTTTTTAAAAATATTTACATTTACATCCAAAAAGAAAGGTTACAATGTGTTAAAGACTATCCATAAAATTAATATTACTGTAGGAAATACACGTACCATATCTTTATATGCTAAATCTGCTCTAAGTGGTGGCAGCTGGGTAAAAGTCTTTTTTAAAAATCTCTATTCCAACGTAAAAATCCAAGTGTGTGTTTGTGTGTGAGTGTTTGTATACGCACATATATATCTCAAAATATATAATTATGGCTTTAGAACATGTAAATTAAAAATTTTAATATTGTTGACCTAAACGCCCTGCTGATTCCCAGGTCCTCATAAGACACTAAATCTTTATTTCATAAAGATTATATATCTTCATCAAATCTTGTACTTCTGCTTGTATTTATGAAACAGATCCATGGTCACAGCAGAGGAAATGTGAAAAGGGAAGCCCAGGTCACCATCACGTGACACAGACCTTCTGTAACTTAGAATCTCAAAATGTCAGGACAGTTCGAATGCTGAAGTGTAAAATGATGGTTTTTAGTGATTTGTTTCCATACGTTCCAAACAAGAACATTTTATGCAATTGTCCTTTCTGCCTCGTTTAGGAAACTTGAGGTAAATTCTGTTACTGGAAATCCTTCTGGGCCTGAGGTCCCAACCAGAAAGAAAATGAATCGGTATATGAGCGTATGAATATGGGTATCTGAGCTGATTCTTGAAGCATCTGTACAATTGAAAAGGCTGACAAGAGGAAAGGGGTTTCCTTGCTGAAGGGAAAGCATGAATATGCTAGGAAGGTGTGAATAGGAAGGATAGTCCAGTGTGCTTAGACTTCTGGGTGCCAAGGAGAAAAGTAGGTGAGCCGTGCTCCCTTACTTTATCCCCAGAGCCTAGCACACAGGCTGTGATAGAGTGGGTGCTAAATTCTCAGTTGTTGAATAACTGGGTATACTAATAAAGTAGGTTGTGGTCCAATAGTAAAGGCTTTCAAAACCATGCTAAGGCATTGATATTTGGGGGCCACTTGAGTTTTAGCAGCTTAGTGAAGCCTGGCTAATATGGTAAAATACAGAAGGCAGGAGACATATTATCGTGCTACTGTGTTAACATGTCCAGGTGAGAGATTACTGGACTGAACTAAGGTAACAGTCATGGGCAATGAGAGGGAGGATCCTGGAGGAAAAACTGGACCGTGCACTATCAGAGCTTAGCATCAGTTTGCATGTTGTAAGCAAGAGTGAAGAAGGAGTCAAACGTGATGCTCTGGCTTCTAGTCTGTAAAAGCAGAATAAGTGGCATTATTTGCTGAGATAAGATGTATTGTTGGAAGCATTATTTTGAGTGAAGTTGATGCAAGTGGGACATTCGAGTGGAGCTGTGTGGAAGTCGATGGAAATTGAAGAGCTTAGGTTTATAAATGTCAATTTAGAAGCCACTGCCTTAAGGTAATATTTGAAACAAAATTCCTAAGAGTAGAATTTATGTTTCTTTGGATAATAGCTAGTAACTATTTTTCAAAGTGACCATATTAAGCTATTAATATTGCTTGACTAAGTAAAGGTGTATGTTGGAATAGACATTTTTCCAAAGAAGACGTCCAAATGGCCAAGAGACACATGAAAAGATGCTCAACATCATTAATCATCAGGGAAATGCAAATCAAAACACAATGAGATATCACTTCACACCTGTTAGGAGGGCTGCCATCAAGAAGATAAATAACATGTGTTGGCGAGGATGTGGATAAAGGGAATCCTCATGCACTGTTGGTGGGAATGTAAATTGGTGCAGCCACTATAGAAAATAGTATGGAGGTTTCTCAAAAAAATTAAAATAGAGCTACTCTGTGGCCCAGCAATTCCACTTCTGGGTGTTTATCTGAAGAACCCAAAAACACTAACTTGAAAAGATATATGCACCCCCATGCTCACTGCAGCACTGTTTACAATAGCCAAGATATGGAAACAACCTGTGTCCATGGATGAATGAATGAATAAAGAAAATGTGGGGTGTGTGTGTGTGTGTGTGTATAATGGAATATTTAGCCATAAAATGAATGAAATTTTGCCATTTGCAACAACATGGATGGACCTCAAGGGCATTATGCTAAGTGAAATAAGTCAGTCAGAGAATGACGAATACTGTATGATCTTATTTGTGTGTGGAATCTAAAGCAACAACTTCACAGATACAGAGAACAGATTGGTGGTTGCCAGAAGCAGGAGTACTGGGTGGGAGAAATAGATGAAGGAGGTCAAAAGTTAAAAAACAAACAAATAAGCAAAAAAAACCTAACCTTCAAGGATCGGAAGAAAACACATTTTAAAAAGCACTTTGAAAACTGTAAAGTAAGGAAATTTTGTGGCATTACTTGAAGAAGTGAGCAGCTTTGTGCTGAAATAAAAATAGCCAAGATGAAATCAATCTAGTACAAAAAAATGAAGGCCAGAAGTTTTTTTAAAAATTGGTTAATATAAGACGATGATATAATAAGTCTATGAAGAAGAAGTAATCAGCTATATCAATCTTGCTACATAAAATAATCAGAAATAAAATATGAAGGAAACAGATGCATTTATAAATACTAAATTTAAAAAGTGACCTATGGGGAGGAGACAAGAGAACCATAAAAAACAGATAACCTTTGATGTGAGTAGAGCAGTTCAAAGCCTTCATTGATTTGTTTAAAAGGGAAAACATGGGTTATCAATTGGTCCAGGTCAAATTTCTTTTCCAGGAAATCACTCACTAGTTTTGGAACATCATCTCTGCTTTCCCAACCTGTAAGTAAGCATACATGTTCTCTTTAGACTTTACTGAATGATCTTTATGTGTTATTATATTTGTTCCTTCTCTCTCTTGCGTTATTACCTTTTCCCCATACGGGACTATCCTTAACAACACACAAATGAGCTGTATTTCTCCCATCTTAAGAAACAAAGGCAAAAACCCCATGAGGAACCTCTGTTGCCCCCACAACTTCTAGCTACTCCATGTCTCTGCTCCTTTTACAGAGAAACCACTTTACAGTTCACTGCTCCACTTCCTCTTCTCCCATTTTTTCTTGAGCCCACTCAGCACTTGGCTAGTACAGCCCTTGTCGAGGTCACTAAAGATACAGACAATGGTCAATGTGAGGCCAAGCCTTGTTCTCTTTCCACAGTACCGGGTGCACAAAAAATGAGAGGCTGGTTGGTACAGATGAGATTCTTTAGAGAGGGCTCCTTCAAGGAAATAAGACTTGAACTGAGAAATACACAAGAGGTACAAGTTGAGCCTCCTCACTTTGACTATTTGTGTGATGTGGGGAGATTATGGATTACCCAGGAATTAGAAGTAAAATTCAGTTATTCACCAAATATCTTTTGGGAATATGCTAAGGACCAGGCACTGTTTCCAGGGCTGGGAATAGGGTAGAGGTATAACATACCCAGTCCCTGCTCTCAGGAAGCATGAGAATCCTCTCATTTAGTGCAGAGAGACTGACAATAAACAAATAAGGCTCTGCCATTCTTACCTCCAAAAATGCATCCTTTCCATGTGCGTCCACGGAAGAGCAGCCTTGGGTCATAGGTGAGCATCTTGGCTGATATAGGAGCCTCTACCACCACGCCGACCCCATAGTTCATGTTGCAGGATGCAAGGGCATTGATCTGAGTTTAGAATGAAGGAGACTGTTTGTTTCTCATGTCTCATAATATGTCATGGGCTCAGAAATGCCCTACATACTATTGCAGTTCCAGTAGTTGGTTTTGTTTCCAAGTCATGAAGTGAAATTAGGCCCACATGCCTTTTTCTTTCTGCTTGCTTTTTTTTTTTAACTTTCCTTTTATTTATTTATTTATTTATTTATTTATTTATTTATTTATTTATTTATTTATTTATTTATTTATTTTTGGCTGTGTTGGGTCTTCGTTGCTGCACGCGGGCTTTCTCTGGTTGTGGCAAGTGGGGGCTACTCTTCGTTGTGGTGCGCGGGCTTCTCATTGCAGTGGCTTTTCTTTTGCGGAGCACGGGCTCTAGGTGCACTGACTCAGTAATTGTGGCTCATGGGCTCAGTAGTTGTGGTGCACGGGCTTAGTTACTCCGTCACATGTGGGATCTTCCCAGACCAGGGCTCAAACCCGTGTCCCCTGCATTGGCAGGCGGATTCTTAAGCACTGTGCCACCAGGGGAGTCCCTCTGCTTGTTTTAAAACACTCTCAACACAATTTTAGTCATGAATTAAACTCGTTCATACGTTTGTCCTTTAAGGCAGAAAGTAGAAATTAATGTGGTCAGTGTTCATGGCATTTTCAGTTTACCATGGACCAAAATGCAGGGGGAAATTCCTATATTTTCAGACCAATATCACCACTTCAGATAAGGTTTGGAAAGCCATTTGAGCTAAACTAAATCAAATTACCTATACTGAATCAATTAATCCAGTTTTTTTAAAGTTTAGTATGAAAATTAAATCAAATGCTAAAATGTGGGACAAAGGAATCCCTTTCTGGCTTACATTTCTGAGACTAACCCCACATTTTCTGGTCATCCACCCATCCAGTCATTCATTAATAGTTTTTTGAATACTTGGTTGGTTGTAGCAATAGATGTTGGCATTTTTCAGAGACTAATGTTCATTAAAGTATCATCTGGAAATCAGTAGGCCATAGCAATATCCAGTATTGCATATTGGCTGTGTAAACATGGTATTTGTTGCTATGGAATAATTCTAAGTGACACTAGGGAAGGGGAATGAAAACAGTGGTAAATTAAAGACTACTTATTCCTAAAGTACCAAAAGTATTAGAGCAAATTTAGTCTCCTACTCAATTGTGAGCAGAATTGACTTTGTCCCATATTTCCAAGTCTCCCTCCCTACCTTATCCCAGGCTGGGGCTTTCCAATCCAGGAGATCTGACCTGTTTCTCAGATTTAAATGGAAGTCTGGTGCTACTGACTGCCACAAGGGAGGCATATTTTAAAAAGTTGAAGGCTCCTATTTTAAGAGAATTCAGAAAGGAGAAAGCAAACTCAGGTATAGAGTGAGAAGTTGGCTACATCGTGGTTTTGAGGGAAGAGACTGCCAAATTTGGAATAGTTCCTTTCACCCCTGGATCTCCTCCTTCTCTGTCTCCAGAGAGTCACTTTGTGCTGTTTGACTTGCTAACGTTCAAGAAATGGAATCACTTTTGCCAAAAAAGCCATACATACAAAGTAGATTAACACTTAAACAATTTGCCTAGATGGTTGACTCCCTCCCTGGCAGTCTGATCACATGAGAGTGGTATGATATGATACTTTGGTCAAGCAGACCTGCACATAAGTTTTGCTTGACTTCTTAGGCACAAGTGCTTCATGATTACCAGGTATTTTGCTTAACGGGTAGTCGCTTTCAGTAAAGCTGTGGAAAATGAGTTTACCCTGTGCAATCAAGGTAGCTTGGGTATTGTGTGGCTCCTCTAATCTTGGCTCTCACCATAGGTTCAAGATGCCCAGTAACTTCAAAACTGTAGCCCACAGTGTCGCCTATCATTTCTTTTCTTCTTTTAAATAAATTAATTTTATTTATTTAGTTTTGGCTGCTTTGGGTCTTCGTTGCTGCATGCAGGCTTTCTCTAGTTGTGATGAGTGGGGGCTACTCTTCATTGCAGTTCACGGGCTTCTCATTGCGGTGGCTTCTCTTGTTGTGGAGCATGGGCTCTAGGTTCACTGGCTCAGTAGTTGTGGCTCACGGGCTCAGTAGTTGTGGTGCACGGACTTAGTTGCTCCGTCACATGTGGGATCTTCCCGGACCAGGGCTCAAACCCGTGTCCCCTGCATTGACAGGTGATTCTTAACCACTGTGCCACCAGGGAAGCCTCGCCTGTCATTTCTGACAGCACCTCACTGATGGGCTTGGTGGAGTCCTTGGGGCTGATGCACTCAGTGGCTCTGACAGCCACGGCCTTTTCAAATTTGTCTTTGTTGAGGTCAATCCCAATGATCCTGGATGCACCAGCTGACTTACAGCCCATGATGACCAAAAGGCCAACTCTTCCCAGGCCAAAGGCCACACAAGTCGAACCACAGGTGACCTGTGGAGAGACAAGTTCCTGTAAATGTTAGACCTAGGGTTAAAATGTGGAACCTGCAAAGTATCTCCAATATTAGAACACAAAATTCAGAAGATCACTATGATGAGTTATTAGGACTGGATGACTTGTTCTTGTGAGAATGCCACAAAGAGAGCTAGAAACAGCAGAATGTCTGAGAACAGAAAAGGAACAAAATCAATATTTTGCAGATAAATGGAAACCTTTGATAAAAAGTTACATCATTCAGGCCTTTGTTGTGGGAGCTTTTGCAGCCTTCTTGGACACCACCCATAACCTCATCTAACCTCATAACAGGATTAAATAAGCACTTGGATCTCTATTACTCTTCTCCACAAAACCATGCTAAATCTGTTTTAGATTTGGTATAACTAGCATTTTCTTAATAACCATAACCCTGAGTCATTTGTAAATAAATTGTTTTTTCATTGAAGTTGAATTTCCATGTTGCAATTAGATGATCCATCTGTAGCTCCAGGAAGGAAATGTAGTTAAATCAATTGGGGGATTTTTATCCTGTACTGTGCTATGTTAAAGAAGGTTCTAGCCAAAAGTCATTTTCCTGCTAGTAGAGTCCTAATCCTGTTTCATGGCAGGGATCAGGGAGACCTGAAAACCAGGAAACCCACGAAAAGGGTATGGAACTTATTGTGATCATTTTTGTCTTCTTTTCCTTTCTTTTTTCTCCTCCCTCCCTTCTTCCCTTTCTTCCTTCCTTTTTTTTTTTTTTTTTTCGTTTTCTTTTTAACATGCAAAGGCTTATGTATGAGCAGGGTGTGTTGTCAGATGTCCTGATTCTCCAGTTTTGTCCTCCTTTGCAGGAATTACCTGAAGAAATAGCCTGTGTGTGGAGGTCTATGTATGCATGTGTTTTGAAATGTCTGAATTTATAAGCAGATATTTAAGTGGGTACAGAGGTGCTGTAGTTTCAGCTACGGCATCCTAACCCCTCAGTTCATTTCCTGAATTTGGAGCTCTGAAGTTAGTGTGGCCATTCTCTCAAGTATCATTCAGTCATCCACTCATTTATGCAGCAAACTTTATTGATGGATTCTTTGTGGTCAGCATTTTATGCCAGAAACGAAACTGGGCGTTCTCTACCTTTTCTACTAGTTTATCTGCTAGCTTTATTATCTAGATCTGAGATGAAATTTCTTGTTGATGGTTGGATTCTAAATCTAGAATTTTATGATTCTAGCACCGTCTTCTGGGACCTCTTTCAGCCTTCCTTATTTAATCTCTAGCAAACCTTAGGCTGTGGTGGCCCTGAAGTGTGATATTTCTGACCACCTGGGAACTGTGCCTCTAAAGACTTCTCCCTAGGACTCCATCACCCATCTGGAAAGTTGTAATTTTTGACCTTCCTGTCACCCTGACTCTAAGCCTTTAAGTGGATCATGGCCCCAGTCTCTTGCTAACTTCAGATGTCCCCCCACCTGAAAAACAAAAACAAAAAAAACTTCTCTTCCTTCCCAACCTTCTTGTTCTACAGAATGGGAACTGGAGATTAATATCTATAGTGAATTATCCATATCATTATTATAGAAGAAAGTTATAGTCTAAAATAAGAGTGTCAATTTTAGGTCACTTAAAATTTTTTATTATTTTAAATAATATTTTATTATTTTGTATTTTAAAATATAGTAAGCTTCCACTTTTCAGTATTATTTTTCTTTACTCTTCTGATCCCCTTCATGATCTTTAATAAATACTTAAATTTCACTATTCCAAAGAGCTTTAGGACCTTAACCAGCTCTTGGGAGATAATTTTTGAGTCCTTGGAATATCCTGTCCACTAAGAGTGTCTTTGTACATCTGAGACATTGGGCTACTCCAGATAGTTTATGCTAACAGTGTGACTTACGGTGAATCCCTGTTTTCATATGTCTGGGGCTTTGATCCATCAGCTTAACTCCTGATGCTACTGGAGTCTGAGTAGCTGAGGTCAGTCCTGTGTGTGCTGTGTGCCTACATGACTGTTCCCACAATAGAAACCCTAAACACCAGACTTGGGTGAGCTTCCCTGGTTGGCAACACTTAATATGTGTTGTCACACATTGTTGCTGGGAGAATTAAGCTCTGTCCATGTGACCCCACTGGGAGAGGACAACTGGAAACTTGTACCTGGTCTCTCCTGGACTCTACCCTATGTGGCTTTTTCCTTTGCTGGTTTTAATCTGTATCCTTTCACTGTAACAAACTGTAGCTATGAGTATAATAACTGTTCTGAGTTTTATAAATCCTTCTAGTGAATCATCAAATCAAAAGAGTGTCTTGGGGGACACCAACACATCCTCATACTGTTAGTTTGACCTATTTTCAAATAGGCAAAGGCAAGAATATGTGTTCATTCAAGTAATTTGCCTTAAGATATAGCTTCCAGTAAAAAATTATACCTAAAAGTGGAGAATGTCTTGGTTAATAATATATTAGCCAAGTACTAATATGGTACCAATATATCAAGTACAATAAAAAACTTAGAATACTAACATAAAACCATATCCAATGTCCCTTCTCTCACCTCTGTCTTGGTAGAAAATTCTTAGTGGAAGGTCACGAGGAATGTTCCAGCACCAAGATTTTCCAAAGAAATTTAAAAGCAAGTGGTTACTAACATATGTCATTGACATGTACATGCATGCTAATGTAATACATTCATAGATCTCAGACCTGTCTTGAACCTATGTCTGGGATAAATCTGCTTCAACGCCCATATGTATATTTTCCACAAGCTCCTCACCTTTTTATTCTTCCACATATTTGGACATCCCTTTCCTTATTCATTCATACATCTCTTTTTTTCCAACTATTACTTATTAAGTCATTACTATGTCCAGGCTCCTTGCTAAGTACTGTAGTGAATAGAGACTTGGTCCATACCTTCTTGGAGCTTGTGGTCTAATGAAGACTAAAGGTATAATAAGAATTTGAGATTTGGGACACATACTGTTAATGAAGCAATCATGTAGCCTTGAATAAGGGAAAGAGGTTCCTGCTTAGATGGAGTAGACAGAAAAAAAAAAAACAACTTCTTTGAGCAAGTGGGTTATCTTTTTTTTTTTTTAATTTTATTTTATTTATTTATTTTTGGCTGTGTTGGGTCTTCGTTTCTGTGCGAGGGCTCTCTCCAGTTGTGGCAAGTGGGGACCACTCTTCATTGTGGTGCGCGGGCCTCTCATCATCGCAGCCTCTCTTGTTGCAGAGCACAGGCTCCAGACGCGCAGGCTCAGCAATTGTGGCTCACGGGCCCAGTTGCTCCGCGGCATGTGGGATCTTCCCAGACCAGGGCTTGAACTCGTGTCCCCTGCATTGGCAGGCAGATTCTCAACCACTGCGCCACCAGGGAAGCCCCAAGTGGGTTATCTTTAATCTGAGAATAATGTTAATGAGGCACCTACACAAGGGCTCGGTAGATGAGTGTTCCAGACAATCAGAATAGCTTGTGTAAATGTCTTCATGTAGGAACAGCTCAGCAGGCTTACAGATCTCAAGAGAGGCGAGTGAGTGTGAGTGGATCATAGTGGAGGAGACGAGATTGTTCCAAGTATGGAAGCTACTGAAGGATTTTTGGCAAAGAAGTAATGCAGACCAATTTATGTTTTATAAAATTCCTCTGGCTTGTAAATGGAGAATTATTGGAGATGGTCAAGAGGAGTAATGAAGACTACAGAAGGGAGGCCATTGCATCTGTCAAGATATGATGATGGTAGTGAGTTGAAGAAAATGGAAAGATTTAAAATATACCTTGTAGGTAAAATTAACAGGACTTGCTGCTGGATTACATATAAGGTAATGGAGAGGGAAGATCAAGGGTGAAGAAAATTTGAGTGAGCATAAATATGTTTGGGCGGTAGGGAGGAAGAAAATTAAGAATTCTGTTTTATACATATTCAGTTTGAGATACCTGTGAGACCTTCAAAGGGAGAGGTCAGGTAAGGAGTTGGACAAAAGAATTTGGGGTTCAGAGAGAGTTTGAGATATAAATTTGGAGTCAACTAACATATAGGTAATTTTTAAGACTTCGGAGTTGGATGAGACCACCACAGTATGGAGATTGCTTGTGGGAATGGTTTTACTATTTATGAACTGTGTGTTATTCTACTTACTTCTTTGATTCATTAAGAGTGACATAAATTGAATCCAAATAATCACTCTTAAAAATGCATTCATGGGGGCTTCCCTGGTGGCGCAGTGGTTGAGAATCTGCCTGCTAATGCAGGGGACACGGGTTCGAGCCCTGGTCTGGGAAGATCCCACATGCCGCAGAGCAGCTAGGCCCGTGAGCCACAATTACTGAGCCTGCGCGTCTGGAGCCTGTGCTCCGCAACAAGAGAGGCCGCGATAGTGAGAGGCCCGCGCACCACGATGAAGAGTGGCCCCCGCTTGCCACAACTAGAGAAAGCCCTAGCACAGAAACAAAGACCCAACATAGCAATCAATCAATCCATCAATTAATCAATAAAATAAATCTTAAAAAAAAATGCATTCATGTTTTCATGCTATATGCCAACCATTATAGGTTGAATTGTGTCCCCCCGCCCAAACCTGCAAATTCATATGTTAAAGTCTTAACCCCCAGTACCTCAGAATGTGATCTTATTTGGAGATAGGGTCTTTGCAGAGGTAATCAAGTTAAAATAAGGTAATTAGGTGGGCCCTAATCCAATATAATTGGTGTCCTTATTAAAAAGGGGAAATTTGGACAAAAAAGACTGGCATAGAAGGAAGGTGATATGAAGAGACATAGAGAGAAGACAGCCAAGGAGAAAGGCCTGGAACAGATCTTTCACTCACAGCCCTCAGAAGGAACAAATCCTGCCGACCCTTTGATCTCGGGCTTCTAGTTTCCAGAATGTGAGACAATAAATTTGTTTTGTTTAAGCCCCCCAGTCTATGGTATTCTGCTACAACAGCCCTAATAAACTAACAAACCAGCATTGATATTTATTTTGTGAAACAAAATATTAATTTTATTTTATTTATTCTTTTTAACACCTTTATTGGAGTATAATTTTTGTGTGTTACTTTCGGCTGTATAACAAAGTGAATCAGCTGTACGTACACATGTATCCCCATATCTCCTCCCTCTTGCGTCTCCCTCCCACCCTCCCTATCCCACCCCTCTAGGTGGTCACAAAGCACCGAGCTGATCTCCCTGTGCCATGCGGCTGCTTCCCACTAGCTATCTATTTTACGTTTGGTAGTGTATATATGTTCATGCCACTCTCTCACTTCATCCCAGCTTACCCTTCCCCCTCCTCGTGTCCTCAAGTCCATTCTCTACATCTGCGTCTTTATTCCTGTCCTGCCCCTAGGTTCTTCAAAACCATTTTTTTTGTTTGTTTTTTTAGATTCCATATATATGTGTTAGCATACGATATTTGTTTTTCTCTTTCTGACTTACTTCACATTGTATGATAGTCTCTAGGTCCATCCACCTCACTACAAACAACTCAATTTTGTTTCTTTTTATGGCTGAGTAATAGTCCATTGTATATATGTGCCACATCTTCTTTACCTATTCATTTGTCGATGGACACTTAGGTTGCTTCCATGTCCTGGCTATTGTAAATAGAGCTGCAATAAACGTTGTGGTACATGACTTTTTTTGAATTATGATTTTCTAAGGGTATATACCCAGTAGTGGGATTGCTGGGTCGTATGGTAGTTCCGTTTTTAGTTTTTTAAGGAACCTCCATACTGTTCTCCACAGTGGCTGTATCAATTTACATTCCCACCAACAGTGCAAGAGGGTTCCCTTTTCTCCACAACCTCTCCAGCATTTATTGTTTGTAGATATTTTGATGATGGCCATTCTTACTGGTGTGAGGTGATACCTCATTGTAGTTTTGATTTGCATTTCTCTAATGATTAGTGATGTTGAGCATCCTTTCATGTGTTTGTTGGCAATCTGTATATCTTCTTTAGAGTAATGTCAATTTAGTTCTGCCCATTTTTGGATTGGGTTGTTTGGTTTTTGTATATTGAGCTGCATGAGCTGCTTGTATATTTTGGAGATTAATCCTTTGTCCATTGCTTCATTTGCAAATATTTTCTCCCATTCTGAGGGTTGTCTTTTCATCTTGTTTATGGTTTCCTTTGCTGTGCAAAAGCTTTTAAGTTTCATTAGGTCCCATTTGTTTATTTTTGTTTTTATTTCCATTTCTCTAGGAGGTGGGTCAAAAAGGATCTTCCTGTGATTTATGTCATAGAGTGTTCTGCCTATGTTTTCCTCTAAGAGGTTGATAGTGTCTGGCCTTACATTTACGTCTTTAATCCATTTTGTGTTTACTTTTGTGTTAGGTGTTAGCGAGTGTTCTAATTTCATTCTTTTACATGTAGCTGTCCAGTTTTCCCAGCACCACTTACTGAAGAGGCTGTCTTTTCTCCATTGTATATTCTTGCCTCCTTTATCAAAGATAAGGTGACCATATGTGTGTGGGTTTATCTCTGGGTTTTCTATCCTGTTCCATTGATCTATATTTCTGTTTTTGTGCCAGTACTATGCTGTCTTGATTACTGTAGCTTTGTAGTATAGTCTGAAGTCAGGGAGCCTGATTCCTCTAGCTCTGTTATTCTTTCTCAAGATTGCTTTGGCTATTCGGGGTCTTTTGTGTTTCCATACAAATTGTGAAATTTTTTGTACTAGTTCTGTGAAAAATGCCATTGGTACTTTGATAGGGATTGCATTGAATCTGTAGATCACTTTGGGTAGTATAGTCATTTTCACAATGTTGATTCTTCCAATCCAAGAACATGATATATCTTTCCATCTGTTTGTACCATCTTTAATTTCTTTCATCAGTGTCTTATAATTTTCTGCATATAGGACTTTTGTCTCCTTAGGTAGGTTTATTCCTAGATATTTTATTCTTTTTGTTGCAATTGTAAATGGGAGCGCTTATTTAGAAATAAAATTTCGAATCTGAATTTTTTCTTCCAGTTGATTTGGCATTGTGTAGAAACAGTCTGTACATGAGATGTTTTCAAAAGTGTTTTTCCCCAAAAGCTTCAGTTTTTCAAAAAAAATATTTAAAAAATAAAAAAGAAGGAACTAGCCCACCCTGCTGCTTACCTTGCCAGTTTTAATAGCAGTCCCATATCCAGTGGAAAATCCACATCCAATTCAACAGACTTTCTCAGAATGAGCTGCATCATCGATCTTAGCAATGGAAGTTTCATCCACCACCGTGTGCTCAGTAAATGTACTAGTGCTCATGAAGTGTTAGACTGGTTTGCCCCTGCACGTAAATCTGGTGGTGCCATCAGCCAGGACTCCATGACCAGTAACGCTATTTGATACATCAAATGATCATATTAATTCAATTCAAAAATTAGCACAGGAACAACTAAATGGCATTAGAGAAAAGTGACTGAAACCTACTCACTCCTTATACAAAGGTTGCCATCTGGGTCGCGACAAGCATTGCATTCTCTACACTGAGGCGGAAAGAGGGGGATGACTTTGTCACCTAGAGGGAAAACATCATGATATGAGGCATTGGTAATTAACATTAAAGGCTGAAATAGACGAATGTGAATTGAGCTCATGCCACATGCAAGAATTTCTTAAAAGTAGAGGCATACCTTGGAGATATTACAGGTTTGGTTCTAGAGCATCACAATAAAGTGAGTCACAAATTTTTTGGTTTTCCAGTGCATATAAAAATTATGTTTACACTATACTGTAGTCTATTAAGTATGCAATAGCATTGTGTTTAAAAAAACAATGTACATACCTTAATTAAAAAATAATACTATTGGAAAAATGGCACTGATAGACTTGCTTGACGCAGGGTTGCCACAAACTCAATTTGTAAAAAAAATTCCACTTTGAAGCACAGTAAAGCAAAGGGGTAAAACTAAGGGGTGGAGATCCTCAGTGAGTAGCCTCCAGCTGTTCAGTTGGTTTTGGTATAGTTATTCAATTAAGTAAGTTTGCTGACATTATTGAAATCAGTGAGGGGTGGAGGGAGAGATAGAGAGAAAGAGGGAGAAGGAGACAGGGAGAGATTTTTCTTGTTTTCCCATCCTCAAATCTGTCTAGGAATCGTATAAAATATTTTAATTAATTTGTTCAGATACAAAATGCGTTATCTCTCATCTTACTTGTCGACTAACATACCACTCCTAGAGATCTCCTTTAGATGGATGGTTACATGGCTCTTTTGCAAGTGATTAAGTGTGAGAAATGATATGCTGGAAATAGATGAGAGGCTGAAAGCCATCAGTGACTTTAACATGCACCCTCTGCCTCTGCAAGGCAAATGTCATGGGTCACAGTGCAATGTGGGCCAATCTCGAAGTTAGAAATCTCACACCACAATCCCACACAAGTTCCTGCTGGATTAATAGTTGAGATTTAAAGTCAAACTATTTTATCGATAAGTAAAGACATAAATATCAAATACATGGAGAATGGAGAAACTTTTATGCTTGAGGATGATAGAAAAAGTCATAAAGGAAACATCTAAGAATGAAAATTTTGTGTGTTGAGAAACAGTAAATAAATCTTCCAAATGTAAGTAATTCAAGCAAGTAGTCTGAGGGAAAAAAGCTTAAAGCAAAAATGACGAGTTAACATTTTTGATATATACAATGCATAATCGAATTGATAGGGAAAGCATTAAAACTTCCACTCCTACCTCTTCTGTCTTCCCACATATTTTACTCCTACCTGGAGATACACGCAAAGAACATAAAGAGGAAAATACAAATTAATAAATATATAGTGAAGTGTTTGTTTTCCTTGGTTATAAATTTTTTAAAAATAAAAGTAATGAGATAATTCTCTGTTAAGTCAATAATGATTTTTTACTTACGTATTGTCAAAGGGGTGCTGAAATGGGCAGTGCCATTCATGTCAACACCTTTGGAAAATAATTTGCAGTATACATCAGGATACTAAAATGGTTCTTTTTTCCTGTGGGTGGTCACATTTTGTTTAGCAACTTAATTGAGATATCTTTGCCATATAAAAATTGTATATGTTTAAGGAATATAACTTGATGTTTTGATATATGTATACATTGTGAAAAGATCACCATAGTCAAGCTAAATAACTTATCCATTACCTCTACCTAGTTACTGTTGTGTTTTCATGTGTTTGTTCATGTGTGTGTGTTAAGGTTTAATTTAAGATCTGTCCTCTTAGCAAATTTCAAGTATACAATACAATATTGTTAACTATCATCACTATGCTATACATTAAATCTCCAGAACTCACTCATCTTATATAACTAAAACTTTGTACCCTACTTAAGAATATTTTGACACTTTCACCTGGTAATTCCATTTAAAAAAACCTAACTTAAGGAAATTGTAAATTCAGAAAAATATTAGTATATATTAGAGGTCATCACAGCACTAGTTATAAAGGGAAATATGTAAACAATATGTGTAAACAAATATGTAGATAATAATAGAGAAATAGGTAAATGAATTGTAAATCTAGAAATTAGACATTTAAAAAGTTTATAAATTGTTATAAATTTGGAAAATGCTTATATTAAGTTGGAAAAATAGGATAAAAATACTTAAATATTGTACGAGTACAGCTACATAAAATATGGATGGAAAAATATAAGGAGGGAAATAAAAACAAACAAAAAAATCAATGGTAGTCTTTAAGATATAAGACAATTATTGATTTTTTCTTCTCATATTTTCTGATTATCCAAATTTTCTGGAATGATTATTGTTACGGGCTGGATTGTGTTCCCCCAAAATTAACATGTTGAAGTCCTGACCCCCAGTACTTCGGAATGTCTGTATTTGGAGATAGGGTCTTTTAAGAGGTTAAAACGAGGTCATTCGAGTGGTCCTTAATCCAATATGATTGGTGTCTTTATAAGCAGAGGAGATTAGGACACAGATATATACAGAGATAAGACCATGTGAAAACACAGAGAGAAGATGGCCATTTGGAAGCCAAAAGAGAGGTTTCAGAAGTTACTGCCAGCACCTTGATCTCAGACTTCCAGCTTCCAGAACTGTGAAAGAATTAATTTCTGTTGTTTAAGCCATCCATTCTGTGGTACTTTGTCATGGCAGCCCTAGCAAACTAAACAATCATCTTTTACTTTTTTAATGAAAAAGAAAACATTTATTATAAAAAGAGAAAAAAGCAATCCCCAGTGTAAAGAGAATCCCTCCTTTCCTGTGATTCGACTGAAACCCTAAAGCAACTTGAGCAATATAGAACTCTAATGCAAACCACACTATTGCATGCATATCTCTATATCAAAATAGTATAGCTTTTATGCTATACCTTAAATTATATACTGTGTCACTAATTTTAACTGGAAACTGCTGCCTTTAGGTTACAGAGCTCTCCATCATGGGAAATGTTCTAATAATGGCTAGATATCCACTTTATAGAGGTAGCACAACTAGAACTCAAGCATCTGTTGGTTGGATGGAGTTGCAAATTTTTAAGATTCCTTCCAACCCTAAGATTCATTAATTTCTATGGGTAGAGTTGCTAGCTTCTAAAGTCCAAAATTAATTCCCCGATTAAGCTAGTTTTGCTGGGTCCTTGACCCAAACTAGAATGCTTTTATTCTAGTTCTATTTCGTTCCAGAAAGAATTATTTCAAATTCTAACATCATAGGGCCTCCTCACTTGTCACATCACCCAGACTTCAAATGTCATCTTCATTTTTCCAAAACCTTAAGGTAGGCTAAATGCAAAGTTGTTTAAACAAAAACAAAACAAACAAATGAAAGCACCTAACACTATAAACAATTGCATACCCATTTCAAGCAAGCAACTATACTGACCAACCTGCAAATGAAAAAAATGCCAAAACTCTTTCGAGGTTAATGCCAACTCTGTTTTAAAAGAATAAACATACTTTACCTACAATGCATTCTTGGTTTTTAAAGATTTTTTTAACCTGTATTTTTATGAAAACTGTACCCTTAATAAATCTTAAAAGCATGATACTTTCTTGTCCACTTTGCATTCCAGAATTAGCATTTTTCCATTGTCAACAGCAGGAAAATCTTTTCTAACGGCTGAGAATGAGACCTTGGTTACCCAATGAACTACAGAAGTGAATGTAATGCGTGCTATTGAAAGTCAATTTATGGAAACATTTTGCTTACCAGCACAAATGCCCAGCTATCCTGAAATTAAATTATTAATAATGTCAATAGAAACCAAATTTCTCCATTTTCCCCCAATGTCTTACTGAAAAACCTTAATATGCTGTTTTATCCTGTTTCTATTAGCATTCTCTGAAACTCCAACCCAGTGTCCCCCCCACCAAGTGTATGCTTGCTCAACAGGCATTTAATTCCCCAAGAAATAACCCCAAGTATTTAATTACGTTAAGGTATTCCAAGTTCTAACAATCAGTCCCACATTATTAGATCATAATGAGGATACAGAAATGTTCTGCTTACTTTTCCAGTGGTGCCCATCCTGTCTTTCTGTTCGTTCTGTATATTAGTAAACAGAGACTTTTTCTGCCTGATATTTGGCTCCATCTGCTGTAAATAACAGCATCTTGTGCCTTCAGTTAAATAGTCTGGCTCAAAAGTTCCACCTTTAGCGATATGACTCATAGCCTTCAAGACTTTCCAATGGCCCATGAGCCCCACCATTTACAGATCAAGTTGTGAAAAGAAATACAGTAACTTATAATGATCAAACCATGGGTAGAGCTCTAACAAAGACAGGATAATCAAACCTATTGAAAATGACTGAAAGCTTTCTTATCCACCTTATATCTGGGAATATAAAAACATGTCAGGTTAGTTCAGCTCAACTCAACTCAGTAAAAACGTACTATGTGCTTCTTTAGCTGCTCTGCAAGGCGCAGCTGATTTTAGGGATGTGTGTGTGTGTATTTATTGATGCTCTACTTCATGCCACAAAGACATGATGTAGTTTGTGGAAAACATGTAATTAAACATAAATGAAAATAAGGCCAAGAAAATGTAAACAAATTGGAATAGAAGGTCAAAATTTGGAAAGAGGAGTTGGGGGTATATAGAACATAGATATGGATAACTATAGTTTATAGATATTTGGGGGATAGAAAGATATGTAAAACTTGTTAGCTCTGCACGTAGACAGATTATGGTCTGAACCCAAGTCACCGTTACATACACGGCTTGTACAGGTTGTGCGTGGCACAAAGTCACGCAGTGCAGAGCAGAAGGGGAACTGAAGTCCAGCCTGTATACTGGCTCTCAGATGCCAAAGGGCTTTTACTGGGGCAAGTGCTTCACTCTTCTGAAGTAGCTGTTTAAATACTTCAAGCCACTGTTTCTTAAAATAAGATGCACTGATACTAGAATCTCCTGGATCTACTGACTGTATTGATAGGAGAGTGTCCAGGATGGATTTTATTTTTTACACTATTTGGGGGTGCACTGGCAGACTTACCTCCAAGTAAATTTATTCTACACAAAGGACATTTTACTCTTGTGGAGTCAATCAGTGGGGCAGGTTTTCTAAGTCTTCAAAGCTGTTCAGATCATGAAATATTTTTTCAGACAACAGGTATGAACAAAACTTTCTTTTGAAAAGCTTGTATAAGCTTTGCCCACAGATCTCTCTCTCAATGCAATATAGTAAGTGTTGTAGGTCCAATTTAAAATCTATATGCCTAATTCAGAATTAGCAGTTAGAAGAACCTTGTTTATCCATTCTATATGTAATAGCTTACATCTGCTAACCCCAACCTCCCAATCCATCCCTCCCACACCTCCCCTCCCCCTTGGCAAGCACAAGTCTTTTCTCTATGTCTGTGAGTGTGTTTCTGTTTCATAGATAGGTTCATTTGTGCCATATTTTAGATTCCACATATAAGTGATATGTTATATTTATCTTTCTCTTTCTGACTTACTTCACTTAGTATGATAATCTCTGGGTCCATCCATGTCGCTGCAAATGGCATTATTTCATTCTTTTTTATGGCTGAATAATACTCCATTGTATATATGGACCACATCTATTTATTTATTTATTTATTTATTTATTTATTTATTTATTTATTTATGTGTCTGCTTCAGGTCTTAGCTGTGGCATGCGGGATCGTCATTGTGGCATGCAGGGTCTTTCGTTGCAGCATGCAAGTTCTCTCTAGTTGTGGTGCAAAAGCTCAGTAATTGCGGCACGCAGGCTCTCAAGTTGTGGCATGCAGACTCTAGAGCACGCAGGCTCAGTAGTTCCCCTGCGGCATGTGGGATCTTAATTCCCCAGCCACGGATAGAACCCACGTCCCCTGCATTGGAAGGCAGATTCTTAACCACTAGACCACCAGGGAAGTCCCTGGAGTACATCTTCTTTATCCATTCATCTGTTAATGGACATTTAGGTTGTTTCCATGTCTCGGGTATTGTGAATAGTGCTGGTATGAACATGGGGTGCATGTATCTTTTTGAATTACAGTGTTGTCTGGATATATGCCCAGGAGTGGGATTGCTTATATTTTTTTAGAAAAGAAAAGGAAAAAAAAAATAAAGTCCATGAAGAAAGAAAATAGAATTAGCAATTAGAATTAGTCATTCTAACTCACTGGCCAAATTAAATCCACCAGGTAAAAGCACTACCAGTCGATCAGCCTTGACTGTGAACACCATTTTTTTAGCAGCAAAACACTGAAGAAACCCAGCATGTTTTACAGGTATTACCAGATAGAGTTAAGCAGGTGTGGACCAAACAGCTATTTTGAGTTTTAATTTTCAAACCAAAGAAACCAAAGTTTATCTCAGCAACAAATAGTTGTTTACTTATGAACAAAGGCAAAAGAGTACCAATATGGGTGGTATCAGCACAAACAAAGAAGTACTCATTTGGTAAACTCCTTCATAAGGCCTTGACAAAATCTTATAGCACCTAATCTAAAAAATAAAATTTTACAAGAAAATAGTGTGTCCAATAAGGTTTAATATCTGTATAAATCTTTATGGCCCTAATCCCTTCTCCAGGAGAATTGATTGGATGTTAAAATGTCAAAAACTGAAATTTGGAAGGTAACCTATTAAAAAAAAAGTTGAGATAAAAAAGTTCTTGGTCATGTTGCATGATATAGCATGTTGTTAGTCCTAATTTTTGGTTTAGAGAACCAGCTGAATCTCCCCTGTAAACTCTTTTTACAGTATTTCTGTGACATTCTGGGGCCAAGTCTCTCAGGGTACTGTATCTCCAAAATGCTGTGAGCCTGGTTCCACTCCAAAGTTTCCAAGAGCCTCTAAAGAAAGGTGCTGATCTCAAAGTAGCCATGCAATTCCAATTTGCGTGGGACAGGGTACAGGGGACCTGGAAGAACTTTGAGAAATGTGCTGCAGGAATATGGGCTTTGGAGTCAAATACACCTGGTTCAGGGTCTGGAGCTTTGCTTGAATACGTATGACCTCAATACCACATTTGTAAAATGGGAGTAATAATAACCACATTATGTGTCAAAGATTAGCAGTGAGGATCAAAAGCACTTCCTATACTGCCTGTTTCATAATTAGTAGAAAATATCATTGTTATTAACTTGGTTCCCATTGGTAACCAAGGGTTTAAATTTTTAAAATATTTAAAATTTAACCACATGGGGCAAAATGACCCAGAGTCCAGGCTCAGTAAAAACTGTCTTGTTGAGATCCACTGTGTGTTCCCAGAAGCCTCTAGAATTTCCTAAGAGTTTGGGGCTAAGAATCTTCTGAACCTAGAGGTGCTACCAGAAATTTAGGTGGAAACAAAGAGGCAGAATATTATCCATATGGGGGGTGACCAGCCATCCTGGTTTGCCCATGACTGAGGGGGTTTCCAAGTCACAGGCTTTTCAGTACTAAAGCCAGGACACCTTATAGCACCTGATCTAAAAAATAAAATGGAGCTGAGCTGGTCACCCTCTGTGCACCTGCATCACTACACAGGTGCTGTGATGTGAGTGTGTGTGGTGGACAGGGTCACATTAGCTTCAGGTTGTCAGCCCTCCTCTCTCACAGCTCTGATCCCTCACTCTCAGTAACAGCCTTCTATCATGGACCCCAGCCAGGACTCGCATCACCCAGTCTCATAATGACAGCAGGGGAGTGAGAATACTTAGTGGAGTCAGGAGAGCAAGGTTTGACTGTCATCTCTAGCAGTGACTGGTAAGTGCTCATGAAAAGACACTAAATGCTCTGAACTTCACAATGAGAGGAAATTATACTGACTTCAGGGCTTGTTGTGAAGCCGAAGTGAAGTACTGTGTGTAGAAGTGCCCATTAAACTGTCGAACACTCAGTAAATGAAAGTTACAGTAAGTGATACCTCTAAGGTTAAGAAAGTAAGAAAAGAGCCTTTGTGTGCACAGGGAAATGGACCTCCGTTTATTGCTGAATCATTCTTAATAGCAGAAATAGTTATGCAGTTGTAGTACCCAACGGCATACAACTGCTAGTCACTAGAATCACAGTGGCTTTTGTTCTGCCTTAGCAAACCAAACCTTAAGGGTGGAGTTTTACTCTGATCTTTGTTTTTTCAAACACTCCAAACTCAGGTGGTAAGTCAAACAACCAGCTGCAAGCTGAAACTCATCCTTTAATCCTTCCGCTATGCCAAGCCATGCCAGGATGGGGCCAAGCTGGAAAGCAGGGTTGAGATGGGGTTTCTGCAGCTGTACCCTGACAGGTGAAGATTTTGCTAATCCTTTTTCAGGCATGCTGTGCCAGTTTTCAGAACTGCTGTGTGAGATTATGCTTGGCAGTTTCAAAAATTTTCTTCTCCACGCTAACCCTGCCTAGGAAAAGAACGCAGAGCAGATTTTTCATAATAAGGCAAGGGCTTCACATCTGCTCCACATAAACTCTCCATTGTGCTCAGCTCACCAGGCGAGTGTGCTGGCTGATGAGAATTTCCGTTCATGGAGATCAGGAATTGTGGAAAAAGTATAAATCCAAGTTGTTTTGTGCCCCTCTTGAGCTCCCCTTAAGAAAAAACAGAACAGTTAGGGAAATTGGTTTTGCCATGTATCTGGCTAAGGACGAGTTGAAAATAATTTCAAGGCACCAAGGCTCAGCAGTTCTTCATTACTGACATGGGTCTAGGGATTGTTTCTTGCAGAGGACAAGCCACAAACCATCACAACAATGGGAAGCGTGCTGCCTAAGGACCAGAAGGCAGGATCATGGCCTTGGAAAGAAGGCAAAGATGGCTCCGGGTGCTCTGCATGGCATTAAGTCAGGTACATTGATTTGTTCTCGCTTTGCTTCCAGAGTTCCCCTCAGGACTTGTCTCGGTAAAACATGGAGTAAGATTCCAGAATGTTAGCACCAGAAGTAGGCGCAGACCACTGCTCCGTTGCAAAAGTCCGCTCCGTATTCAGAGGGAACTGTCTTCCTGGCACAGGGAGAATGTGGCGCTCAGAGTGGATCAGCGCTTCCCGTGCCTGCTGCTCCACCCGGCCTCTCCTCGTGTTTCACGTTATCAGGTAAGATGGTTAGAGAGTAGATCCAGGGGAATGTCGAATCCTGTCTCCATGGGATGCTGTGGTATGACGAGGTTATCTTTGGTCTAGAAACGTCTCAGCTTTGCAAGTTCAAGAACTTGATTTTATTAGTATGCCTAAGTTTGATTAGACTCTGAAGGCTGATTCACATGAATCACACCAATGAAGAATTGATAAACTAGATACCAATTTATAATTTTATAATACATTAATTTATAATGCTTGCCACTGTAACTTTGAATAGATTCTGCACAAGGAACATAATGGACAGACGTAATATTCAGAATATTTATCAAACCTGAAAGGCATGGGCACCAATTAATCAGAATGGGTCCACAATCCATTATAATAGATGCCAGCTGGCTTGCTATTTTAGGGCATATTAGGGAGATAGCCCTGGAAATAGGGGCAAGAGTTAATATTTAAGTAACCCTACTACCTGCCAGATACTAATATATGATCAATTTACATGGACTTTTTTTTATTGAAAACTTACAATGACACTTTGAGGAAGGCATTAAAAAAACTGGCTATCGAAGATTTCAGATAACCTGCCCTTGGTCCAACAGGTAGTAAAATAGTCTGGTTTTACACACAGGTGTATGTGTACCATACTGCAAAGGTAAATTCTCCTCTGGTACATTCACACAGGAAACAAATTTAGATCATAGAGTCAGCTAGTGTTGCTATTATAAGAGCGAAGTATGCCATTGTTAATTAAAGGAATTCTTTGAATTCTCAAAGTTCTCCTTATGATGCCAAGATTGTCTCTAAAAAACAAAAGGCTAGACTTTTATTTTATTTTGGCTCAGCTGGGCTAGAATTTCTAAGCTCTCTGGACCTTCATGGTTATTCTGCCTGGGATAGAGCTGGCTGTGTGTCAGTGCTTGGCAGGAATGAAGCTGAAATAAAAGTAAGGCATTTAACTCTGGAGCAATGTGATGAGATAAATACCAATACTGAGAGTGTTTAGAAATTTTTATAGCAATTTGACAGAGTAAGTATATGTCTGTTGAATCTGGCTAGTATTTTGCATGTCTTTGTTTTTTTATTTCATTTTTCTAGTAATTCATTTATATTATATTTTACAAAAGGATCAGTCCATGATGGAGTTGGGGAGGGAAGGTAGGGGTTTTCACCACAAATGGTTTGGAAAGCACAGCTCAAAACCATCTATTTGGATCACTTAACTTCATGCTAAAGACCACACTTTGAGAGAAATGCTACCTGTACCTGCTGCCCTTCCAAGGCTGCTATTGGATCCTTTACCATTTTTGATTTCACTATCAGGGTCAAATATAGCATCTTCAAGGGTTGGCTTATCTTTGCCAGTTTTTCTCAGAGGACACAGTTGCAGCACTCTTTCACTTCTATACCTGGGAAAAAATGGAAATATATAAGTACAAAACACAAACTGACTCTAAGTGGTAAAAGCAAAAGGAAGGGCACTTGGAGATGAGCAGTGGGTGCCTGTCTTAGGCTAAATAGGAAGCTCCTCAGCCAATCGCACTTCTGGAGGTAAGAGCCCTGGGCATTGTTGAAGACCTGTGGTCAGGCAGAACTGTGGCCGTGATTTTCTTTTCTGGTCCAAGGAATGACAGTATGTGACACGATGGAGCCGCATGGCAGTTCTCACTGACAACAAGACCCAGGGTTGCATAACATGCAAAAGCTAGTGGCTAAATGAAGTCTGAGCTATAATCCTGTGGGGGAGGACTAAACTGAGAACAAGTCTGCAACTCACCCTGGATTATTTCAAAACAAAAAACTTCTAACTTAAAAATAAAAGGTTTAATTACGCCCCAAATATAGTGCATTTTATTTTCCTAATTAAAAATAAACACAGTCTAATAAAGGGTTTGCTTTTGATGCTGGCGATGTCCCTCCCTTTAATACTTCGGACCTCATCTTGGAGGCTTAATTTGGACACTCATGTAGGAATTTTCTGAAACATTTCAGTGCTTTATGGAAAGAGAGAAACAGAATATTTTATATCAGAATATGCTTGAAAATCAGAGATATGGCCACATTTCTGCCAACATGAAAGAAGGAGAGGCGATGGCCTCCTTGCATCTGAAGTTACAGTCTTCAACAATGCCCAGGGGCTCTTCCCTTCCCTATTTTTTTTTTTTTTTTTTTTGAATCCTAGTTCAAAAAGCCCAACCTGAGCTCATGCTAAGTGGCTCATGCACAGCCACTATGTAAATGCAGATTCTGCTTCTTCCCTCTCTCCATCTACCCGAGTAGAGATGTGAAAGTCAACTAAACAAATTAGGTGGATCTAAAATTATTCATCAGAGTAAACAAATTATTAACTTTTTCAAGTGCACCATGGGGTTGGAATAGTTCGTTTTAAAGAGAAAAATGAGATAAGACTAAGCAACATAATTTTTTTATATTTAAATGATCCATTATAAAAACTTAAATATTAATGATTCATCGAAAAAATATTTACTATATTTTTTCTTCCCATCTTTTTAGGTCTTTCTAGATAAAATGATTGGCTTACACATATTCAGTTTGGTTCATTTTCGGTGATTTAGAGTGAAAAAAAAAATCATAGGTTTTGGAGTTAGAGACTGAGCTTGGCCAGGTACTAGCCATATACTTTAACCAAGTTACCACATTTTTCAGAGCCCCAGTAAACGAAGCATGTCTTTGAAAGGGTGTTTTAAAGTTTGAAGAAGGTAATGTAATTAAAATGCACATTGTAATAGGTACTTGCTAGGATAATTTTGTTTATTTTTGATGCTAATCATTATTTTGGAGTGTAATACTTTTCATTTTTCAACCCAAATGTCTACAGACATATTTTAAGTTCATACAAATCTTCTGGGTATCACCTGTTTCCTCCCCAAGGTTCCCTCTCTACCCTGCTCTGTCCTCAGGGAAGGCTCACTAACTGGATACGTTGATGGACTCTCTTGCCTTCTGGCTGTGTTTTGGCCAAGGGGGGATCATAGGCAGAAGAAGAGGTAAAGAGTCGGGTTGAGGATTTATTTCCCAGGTGCTTCCCTGTGGGTCCCTGTACCAAAGGCCACAGCCGCTGTCAGGACGCCCTCTCTGTGCAGCTCTATCTCTCTCCTGGTTCCAGTAAATGCTCCCTCTCCCACCTCCCAACACCCCAAGCCCCCCTTACTCACTCCAGGGTACTAGACCACTTTTTGTTTGTTGCTTTTTAAAAATCCTGTCCACAGCCTTACCATCTATTAAACTTTTCTCAATAATTCAGCTTGGAGGTAGCATCTATTTCCTGCTAGATCTAGAAATGATAAAATAGTTATTACACTTCCACAATTATTGCTTCCAAGCTTCATAAGATTTTGTTTATATTACATGTATATGTGTATAGTTATCAATCAGGTTCTTCCACGAGGCCTTCCATCATAGCTAACAGAAATGTGTTCTGGAGGAGGTTTGGCTGAACAGAAGCTTTGGTTTCAAACAACTGGGTTCTGGTCACAGTTCTGCCATTTCTAAGCTCTGTGGTCCATCCAAGACTTCTCTGTAAGACTCAATTCTTTCATCTGTGAAATAAGGATAATAGTAGTTTCTATCTCATAGGATAGTTAGAATACATGTAATTGTTCAATTAATGTCAGCTATTAAGAATAAGAAAATGATGCCCAGCTGATCATAAACGAGCAGATGAGCTGTCAAGTCTGCCTTCAATACTGTAACATTTCAGGCCAACGTGGAGGTACTGAAATCAGGCCTTGTGTGAACCCAGTGTGAACAGGGGACGGGGCAGCTGAGTGCTGGAGGAACAGTCAGCACCCCCTGGCTACAGAGCAGATCTTGCTGGAGGCCTGGCTCCACAGAGATTTTTTTTTTTCCAACCCTGACTCTGCATCACCCTACCAGGAAAGGCTTTTTAAAACAAATTTCAGGGGCTTCCCTGGTGGCGCAGTGGTTGAGATCTACCTGCTAATGCAGGGGACACGGGTTCAAGCCCTGGTCTGGGAAGATCCCACATGCCGCGGAGCAACTGGGCCCGTGAGCCACGACTACCGAGCCTGCGCGTCTGGAGCCTGTGCTCCGCAACAGGAGAGGCCGCGATGGTGAGAGGCCCACGCACTGCGATGAAGAGTGGCCCCCGCTTGCCGCAACTAGAGAAAGCCCTCGCACAGAAACAAAGACCCAACACAGCCAAAAATAAATAAATAAAATAAAAAATAAAAAAATAAAAAACAAGAAAAAAAAAACCAAATTGCAGGTCCTATTTCAGAGCTCCAGAATTTTTACAAACCTACTCAGGTGCTTCTGATATTCAGCCTGGGCTCTGAGCCTACCCCAAGGGGCAAGATACGATCCTGGGCAGAGGTCACCCTGTGCTACACCCTGTGGCCCTCCTCTGCTCCACAGCCACCCAGGGACCAATCTGATCAGCCTTCAAAGAAAGCAAATACTTAGAAAATCTTAGGGCTAGGATGCTAACATTTGCCCTAGGATTACCAGCCATAGATTAGATGTACGAGCTGTTTTTCCCAACTTGGATATAGAGTCCTAGTGCCAGATATTAATAAACTCAGTATTCTCTGGGGAAACTCTCAATCTACTGACTTTTGACAAGGTCTGTTAGTGTCCAGGTCCTTCAGGGTTATTGCAACTACCCAAACTGCAACTTTTCTGGAAGCACCATGGCTGTCACTGCTGGGAGCTTTGCTGTGCTTTCTCCAGGCCAGTGCATGGTCCAGCCAAAAGAGTCTGGCAGTACCCTTTGTTCTCATCAACTCCCTACCTGTCCTGTGTATTCTTTTATTCACTCATGCATTCAGTAAATATTTATTGTGCTATCACAGAGGGTGGATTCTACCCATATATCTGGAAAGCCTCCTGGGGAAAAAAATCCCCAAGTAATTCTTTGGCACACCCAGGATTGAGAATCATATTTCTAAAGGTAGTCAACCTGAAATAATAACTTGAGTCAATGGTAGCTCACATTTCTGTAAGACAGTTTTGTAGAAATTATTTTAATTGTTCATTCTGCTTATCCAAGAGGTAGAAGGTCCACTCCACTAGTGAAAGCAATCTACTGGTGGAAGCAGATGTTCCAATTTATCAAGAGTATCTTTTTGAAAGGACTATGCATAAGTCTTCATTGAGTTTTACCTTCTAAAGGGTTTATTAGTTTAGGAAACTGACCACAGCAGTTGCTGCCTCCATTCTGGCTCTTCATGCTCTAGCTGACCTGGACACAGTCAAGTCTGTGGATGGCATGTTGTCGCCACCTCGTGGTGAACATGGCACTTTAACCTTGTGACTGGAATAAAAATCTCTTTAGGAGGGAATTGGTAGAGTTGGAGTAGCAACATCAGTTTGAAAACAATCTTGAATCCCCTCTTGCCCAAAAAAAAAAAAAAAAACACACAACCCACCCAACCACCCTGATATATTCCTTTGACAAGTTTAGGTATTCTTTAACTTTTTAAAAAAGGGCACACCAACGCTCATTTTCCCCCTTTTCTCTATTCACACCCTACAGTAATTTTTCCTTCATTAAACAAAAAGTCAGAGATAAACTATCACCCTAACCTCTCAATATCTGTGAAATATCTAATGTGGATATGCAAACAACAGAGAATGCTCGTTCAACCTTTTTAATGAAGCCTTAAACATCAAATGCATAGCGCTTCTTCTGATGAATGAAACATCTCTTCTCAGAGCCAGGAGAACAATTGAGAAGCACTCGGGAGGGAGACCTTCAAGATGGCGGAGGAGTAAGACGTGGAGATCACCTTCCTTCCCACAAATACATCAGAAATGCATCGACATGTGGAACAACTCCTACAGCTCACCTACTGAACACTGGCAGAAGACCTCAGACCTCCCAAAAGGCAAGAAACTCCCCACGTACCTGGGTAGGGCAAAAGAAAAAAGAGAAAACAGCGACAAAAGAATAGGGATGGGACCTGCTCCAGTGGGAGGGAGCCATGAAGGAGGAAAGGTTTCCACACACTAGGAGCCCCTTCGCAGGCGGAGATGGGAGTGGGCGACGGGGAAGCTTTGGAGCCACGGAGGAGAGCGCAGCCACAGGGGTGCAGAGGGCAAAGTGGAGCGATTCCCGCACAGAGGATCGGTGCCGAGCAGCACTCACCAGCCCGAGAGGCTTGTCTGCTCACCCACCGGGGCGGGCGGGGCTGGGAGCTGAGGCTTGGGCTTCGGTCGGATCGCAGGGAGAGGACTGGGGTTGGCGGCGTGAACACAGCCTGAAGGGGCTAGTGCGCCACAGCTAGCTGGGAGAGAGTCCGGGAAAAAGTCTGGAGCTGCCGAAGAGGCAAGAGACTTTTTCTTGCCTCTTTGTTTCCTGGTGCGCGAGGAGAGGGGATTAAGAGCGCTGCTTAAAGGAGCTCCAGAGACAGGTGCAAGGCGCAGCAATCAGTGCAGACCCCAGAGACAGGCATGAGACGCTAAGGCTGCTGCTGCTGCCACCAAGAAGCCTCTGTGCAAGCACAGGTCACTCTCCACACCTCCCCTCCCTGGAGCCTGTGCAGCCCGCCACTGCCAGGGTCCCATAATCCAGGGACAACTTCCCTGGGGGGACACACGGCGTGCCTCAGGCTGGTGCAACATCACGCTGGCCTCTGCTGCCGCAGGCTCGCCCTGCATCTGTACCCCTCCCTCCCCCCGGCCTGAGTGAGCCAGAGCCCCTGAATCAGCTGCTCCTTTAACCCTGTCCTGTCTGAGCAAAGAACAGATGCCCTCAGGCGACCTACACGCAGAGGCGGGGCCAAATCCAAAGTTGAACCCCGGGAACTGTGCGAACAAAGAAGAGAAAGGGAAATCTCTCCCAGCAGCCTCGGGAGCAGCTGATTAAATCTCCACAGTCAACGTGATGTACCCTGCATCTGTGGAATACCTGAAGAGACAACGAATCATCCCAAATCGAGGAGGTGGACTTTGGGAGCAACCGTAGATTGGGGGTTTGCTATATGCGACTGACTGGTTTCTGGTTTTAAGTTCACCTTAGTTTAGTATTTAGAGTTTATTAGAATTGGTAGATTTGTTTATTGATTTGGTTGCTCTGTTCCTTTTTTTTTATATATATAGGTATATATATGTATTTTTCCTTTTTCTCTTTTTATGAGTGTGTATGTGTATGCTTCCTTGTGTGATTTTGTCTGTATAGCTTTGCTTTTACCAATTGTTCTAGGGTTCTGTTTGGCCGTTTTTTTTTTTTTTTTTTTAGTATAATTTTTAGCACCTGTTTTCATTGGTGGATTTGTTTTTTTGGTCTGGTTACTCTCTTCTTTCTTTCTTTCTATTTTTTTTCCTTTTTTAAATTACTTTTTAACCTTTTTCTATTTTTAATAATTTTTTTTATCTTAATAACTTTATTTCTTTTTATTTTCTTTCTTTCTTTCTCTCTTTCTCTCTTTTCTTTTTTTTTTTTTTTAAATATTTATTTATTTATTTTTGGCTGCATTTGGGTCTTCATTGCTGCGCACGGGCTTTCTCTACTTGCCACGAGCGGGGGCTACTCTTCGTTGCGGTGAGCAGGCTTCTCATTGCGGTGGCTTCTCTTGTTGTGGAGCACAGGCTCTAGGTGCACGGGCTTCAGTAGTTGTGGCACATGGGCTCAGTAGTTGTGGCTCGCAGGCCCTAGAGCGCAGGCTCAGTAGTTGTGGCGCACGGGCTTAGTTGCTCCGCGGCATGTGGGACCTTCCCGCACCAGGGCTCGAACCTGTGTCCTCTGCATTGGCAGGCGGATTCATAACCACTGTGCCACCAGGGAAGCCCGCTTTCTTTCTTTTCTTTCTTTCTTTCTTTCTTTCTTTCGTTCGTTTGTTCTTTCTTTCTTTCTTTCTTTTCTTTCTTTCTTCCTTTCTTTTCTTTCTTTCTTTCTCCCTTTTCTTCTGAGCTGTGAGACTGACAGGGTCTTGGAGCTCTGGCCGGGTGTCAGGCCTGTGCCTCTGAAGTGGGAGAGCTGACTTCAGGACAATGGACCGCAAGAGACCTCCTGGCTCCACGTAATATCAATCGGCAAAAGCTCTCCCAGAGATTTCCATCTCAACGCTAAGACCCAGCTCCACTCAACAACCAGCAAGCTACAGTGCTGGACACCATATGCCAAACACCTAGCAAGACAGGAACACATCCCACCCATTAGCAGAGAGGCTGTCTAAAATCATAATAAGGTCACAGGCACCCCAAAACACACCATTGGACACTGTCCTGCCCAGCAGAAAGACAAGATCCAGCCTCATCCACCAGAACACAGGCTCTAGTCCCCTCCACCAGGAAGCCTACACAACCCACTAAACCAACCTTAGCCACTGGGGACGCACACCAGAAACAACGGGAACTAAGAACCTACAACCTGCGAAAAGGAGATCCCAATCACAGTAAGTTAAGCAAAATGAGAAGACAGAAAAACACACAGCAGGTGAAGGAGCAAGGTAAAAACCCACCAGACCAAACAAATGAAGAGGAAATAGGCAGTTTAACTGAAAAAGAATTCAGAGTAATGATAGTAAAGATGATCCAAAATCTTGGAAACAGAACGGAGAAAATACAAGAAATGTTTAACAAGAACCTAGAAGAACTAAAGAGCAAAGAAACAATGATGAACAACACAATAAATGAAATTAAAAATTCTCTAGAAGGAATCAATAGCAGAATAACTGAGACAGAAGAACGGATAAGTGACCTGGAAGATAAAATAGTGGAAATAACTACTGCAGAGCAGAATAAAGAAAAAAGAATGAAAAGAATTGAGGACAGTCTTAGAGACCACTGGGAAAACATTAAACACACCAACATTCAAATTATAGGGGTCCCAGAAGAAGAAGAGAAAAAGAAAGGGACTGAGAAAATATTTGAAGAGATTATAGTTGAAAACTTCCCTAATATGGGAAAGGGAATAGTCCACTCCGGTAAGCACAGAGAGTCCCATACAGGATAAATCCAAGGAGAAACACACCAAGACACATACTAGTCAAACTATCAAAAATTAAATACAAAGATAAAATATTAAAAGCAGCAAGGGAAAAACAACAAATAACATACAAGGGAATCCCCACAAGGTTAACAACTGATCTTTCAGCAGAAACTCTGCAAGCCAGAAGGGAGTGGCAGGACATATTTAAAGGGAAAAAGCTAAAACCAAGATTACTCTACCCAGCAAGGAGCTCAGTCAGATTTGATGGAGAAATTAAAACGTTTATAGACAATCAAAAGTTAAGAGAATTCAGCGCCACCAAACCAGCTTTACAACAAATGCTAAAGGAACTTCTCTAGGCAGGAAACACAAGAGAAGGAAAAGACCTACAAAAACAAACCCAAAACCATTAAGAAAATGGTAATAGGAACATACATATTGATAATTACCTTAAATGTAAATGGATTAAATGCTCCCACCAATAGACATAGACTGGCTGAATGGATACAAAAACAAGACCCGCATATATGCTGTCTACAAGAGACCCACTTCAGACCTAGGGACACATACAGACAAAGTGAGGGGATGGAAAAAGATATTCCATGCAAATGGAAATCAAAAGAAAGCTGGAGTAGCAATTCTCATATTAGACAAAATAGACTTTAAAATAAAGACTATTACAAGAGACAAGGACACTACATAATGATCAAGGGATCAATCCAAGAAGAAGATCTAACAATTGTAAGTACTTATGCACCCAACATAGGAGCACTTCAATACATAAGGCAAATGCTAACAGTCATAAAAGAGGAAATCAACGGTAACACAATCATAGTAGGGGACTTTCACACCCCACTTTCACCAATGGACAGATCATCCAAAATGAAAATAAGTAAGGAACCACAAGCTTTAAATGATACATTAAACAAGATGGACTAAATTGATATTTATAGGACATTCCATTCAAAAACAGAATCCACTTTTTTCTCAAGTGCTCATGGAACATTCTACAGGATAGATCATATCGTGGGTCACAAATCAAGCCTTGGTGAATTTAAGAAAATTGAAATTGTATGAAGTATCTTTTCTGACCACAATGCTATGAGACTAGATATCAATTACAGGAAAAAATTTGTAAAAAATACAAACACATGGAGGCTAAACAATACACTACTTAATTACCCAGAGAACACTGAAGAAATCAAAGAGGAAATAAAAAAATACCTAGAAACAAATGACAATGAAAACACAGCGACCAAAAACCTATGGGATACAGCAAAAGCAGTTCTAAGAGGGAAGTTTATAGCAATAAAATCCTACCTCAAGAAACAAGAAACATCTCAAATAAACAACCTAACCTTACACCTAAAGCAATTAGAGAAAGAAGAACAAAAACCCCGCAAAATTAGCAGAAGGAAAGAAATCATAAAGATTAGAACAGAAATAAATGAAAAAGAAATGAAGGAGGAAACAATAGCAGAAATCAATAAAACTAAAGCCTGGTCCTTTGAGAAGATAAACAAAATTGATAAACCATTAGCCAGACTCATCAAGATAAAAAGGGAGAAGACTGAAATCAATAGAATTAGAAATGAAAAAGGAAAAGTAACAACTGACACTGCAGAAATACAAAGGATCATGAGAGATTACCACACACAAGTATATGTCAATAAAATGGACAACCTGGCAGAAATGGACAAATTCTTAGAAAAGCACAACCTTCCGAGACTGAAGCAGGAAGAAACAGAAAATATAAACAGACCAATCACAAGCACTGAAATTGAGACCGTGATTAAACATCTTCCAACAAACAAAAGCCCAGGACCAGATGGCTTCACAGGAGAATTCTATCAAATATTTAGAGAAGAGCTAACAGCTATCCTTCTCAAACTGTTCCAAAATATAGCAGAGGGAGGAACACTCTCAAACTCATTCTACAAGGCCACCATCACCCTGATACCAAAACCAGACAAAGATGTCACAAAGAAAGAAAACTACAGGCCAATATCACTGATGAACATAGATGCAAAAATCCTCAACAAAATAATAGCAAACAGAATCCAACAGCACATTAAAAGGATCATACACCATGATCAAGTGGGGTTTATCCCAGGAATGCAAGCATTCTTCAATATACGCAAATCAATCAATGTTAGAAACCATACTAACAAATTGAAGGAGAGAAGCCATATGATCATCTCAATAGATGCAGAAAAAGCTTTCGGCAAAATTCAACACCCATTTATGATAAAAACCCTCCAGAAAGTAGGCATAGAGGGAACTTACCTCAACATAATAAAGGCCATATATGGCAAACCCACAGCCAACATCATTCTCAATGGTGAAAAACTGAAACCATTTCCTCTAAGATCAGGAACAAGAAAAGGTTGTCCACTCTCACCACTATTATTCAACATAGTTTTGGAAGCTTGAACCACAGCAATCAGAGAAGAAAGAGAAATAAAAGGAATCCAAATCGGAAAAGAAGAAGTAAAGCTGTCACTGCAGATGACATGATACTATACATAGAGATTCCTAAAGATGCTACCAGAAAACTACTAAAGCTAATCAATGAATTTGGTAAAGTAGCAGGATACAAAATTCATGCACACAAATCTCTTGTATTCCTATACACTAATGATTGAAAATCTGAAAGAGAAATTAAGGGAAACTCCCATTCACCATTGCAACAAAAAGAATAAAATACCTAGGTATAAACTTACCTAAGGAGGAAAAAGATCTGGATGCAGAAAACTATAAGACACTTATGAAAGATATTAAAGATGATACAAACAGATGGAGAGATATACAATGTTCTTGGATTGGAAGAATCAACATTGTGAAAATGACTATACTACCCAAAGCAATCTACAGATTCAATGCAATTCCTATCAAACTACCAATGGTATTTTTCAGAGAACTAGAACAAAAAATTTCACAATTTGTATAGAAAAACGAAAGACCTGAATAGCCAAAGCAATCTTAAGAAAGAAAAACAGAGCTGGAGGAATCAGGCTCCCAGACTTCAGACTATACTACAAAGCTACAGTAATCAAGACAGTATAGTACTGGCACAAAAACAGAAATATAGATCAATGGAACAGGATAGAAAGCCCAGAGATAAACCCACACACATATGGTCACCTTATCTTTGATAAAGGAGGCAAGAATATACAATGGAGAAAAGACAGCCTATTCAATAAGTGGTGCTGGGAAAACTGGACAGCTACATGTAAAAGAATGAAATTAGAACACTTCCTAACACCATACACAAATATAAACTCAAAATGCATTACAGACCTAAATGTAAGGCCAGACACTATAAAACTCGTAGAGGAAAACATAGGCAGAAAACTCTATGACATAAATCACAGCAAGATCCTTTTTGACTCACCTCCTAGAGAAATGGAAATAAGAACACAAATAAACAAATGGGACCTAATGAAACTTAAAAGCTTTTGCACAGCAAAGGAAACCATAAACAAGATGAAAAGACAACCCTCAGAATGGGAGAAAATATTTGCAAATGAAGCAACTGTCAAAGGATTAATCTCCAAAATATACAAGCAGCTCATGCAGCTCAATATCAAAAAAACAAGCAAACCAATCCAAAAATGGGCAGAAGACCTAAATAGACATTTCTCCAAAGAAGATATACAGATTGCCAACAAACACATGAATGGGTGCTCAACATCAGTAATCATTAGAGAAATGCAAATCAAAACTACAATGAGGTATCACCTCACACCGGTCAGAATGGCCATCATCAAAAAATCTACAAACAATAAATGCTGGAGAGGGTGTGGAGAAAAGGGAACCCTTTTGCACTGTTGGTGGGAATGTAAATTGATACAGCCACTATGGAGAACAGTATGGAGGTTCCCTAAAAAACTAAAAATAGAACTACCATATGACCCAGCAATCCCACTACTGGGCATATACCCTGAGAAAACTATAATTCAAAATGATACATGTACCACAATGTTCATTGCAGCTCTATTTACAATAGCTAGGACATGGAAGCAACCTAATTGTCCATCGATGGATGAATGGATAAAGAAGATGTGGCACATGTATAGTATGGTATATTACTCAGCCATAAAAAGAAACGAAATTGAGCTATTTGTAGTGAGGTGGATGGACCTAGAGTCTGTCATACAGAATGAAGTGAGTCAGAAATAGAAAAACAAATACTGTATGCTAACACATATATATGGAATCTAAAAAAAAAAACGTTCTGAAAAACCTAGGGGCAGGGCAGGAATAAAGATGCAAACGTAGAGAATGGACTTGAGGACACGGGGAGGGTGAAGGGTAAGCTGAGATGAAGTGAGAGAGTGGCATGGGCATTTAAACGCTACCGAATGTAAAATAGATAGCTAGTGGGAAGCAGCCACACAGCACACGGAGATCAGCTCGGTGCTTTGTGACCACCTAGAGGGGTGGGATAGGGAGGGTGGGAAGGAGATGCAAGAAGGAGGAGATATGGGGATATATGTGTATGTGTAGCTGATTCACTTTGTTATAAAGCAGAATCTAACACACCATTTTGAAGTAATTATACTCCAATAAAGATGCTAAAAAAAAAAAGCACTCGCGTTTTTTTTTAAACTTTTTATTTTATATTGGTGTACAGTTGATTAACAAGGCTGTGTTAGTTTCAGGTGTACAACAAAGTGATTCAGTTATACATATATATGTATCTATTCTTTTTCAAATTCTTTCCCCAATTATGTTATTACAGAATATAGAGCCGAGTTCCCTGTGCTATATGGTAGGTCCTTGTTGGTTATCCATTTTCAGTATAGCATTGAAGAAACACTTGGTTTTGAGTAGTAACAGAGGTGAATCTCAGCTTTAGAGAGATCACTTGATAGGAATTGATAGTAATTAGATCCACAAGCTGGAAAAAGTCAACGTATCATCTCCCCTTTTCTGTTTTGTTGGTTGGTGATCTGAAGTAAGCCAATCCTAAATTTCCCCAAGGAACTCAAAAAGCATTTCTATTTTTTCCCTTTTATTCAGATGAGGGACTTGCAGCATGAGAAACAAATAGCTCATTCATTTAAGTCTGAATTTTGTGAAGCTCAAATTAGCTCAGGCTGATGATGCAACATTTCTCTCAGTTCTTCTAAACATGGTACCAGTTCTGCTGCTGGCTCTCTGTGTGATCCTGGGGAACTTGCTCAAGTCAGCTGAGTTTCAATTGGAAACGCTAGAAACAGGCTCAAAGATTACTTTTAACTCTTATGCACATACACACACACACACACACACATGCACATGCACTGATTCCCTTGTCACAGTATCTTGTTTAAAAGCTCCATGACCTTGTACCGGGTTGAATAGTGGCCCCATCCAACAAACGATGTGTTTATATCCTAATCCCTTGGAACCTGTGAATGTGACCTTATTTGGGAAAAGGATCTTACGTGTAGGTATAATTAAGGATCTCGTGATAAAACAATCCTGGGTTATTCAGGTAGGTCCTAAATCTAATGACAACTCACAAGTGACTCACAGAAGAGAGAGATAGAGAAGGCCCTGTGAAAATGGAGGCAGAGGTTGGAGTTATGCAGTCACTAGTTAAGGAACATCTGGAACCACCAAAAACCGAAAGAGCAAAGAAAGATTCTTCCCTAAAGCCTTCCTCAAATAATCCTCATGTTGACTGGGAGGCCAATCTGAAGCATCAGTAGGAGAGCCACCCTGTCTGGCCCCCCGGAAGATGGGTAGGACCTGGACCAGGGATACTGGAAACATGGTCAGCATAGTGCCCTCTGGGGGCTGTGTGTGTATGTGTGTGTGTGCAGGGGTGGGGAGATGTGGACGAGACCCTGAGACAGATCACGAGTCTGTGAGGTAAGGATTAGGCTGGCCATTAAGGAACCATGAAATGCAAAATTCAGCTTTATGTTTCCTTCAACTCCCTCCTGTTCTTCCCCACCCTCAGTCACACTTTATTGACTGTTACCACCTAGTTTCTATACACTAGGGAGTTAGTGAAGACATGGTAGCTTCTCAGATAAAAGCAGTGCCTTTGAGCTGGAAGGCCTGCGTGTGAATCCTGACTCAGCCATTTTCCAGCTCTGTGACCAAGTTAAGAAAGCCTTTGGTGCCTTGGTTTCCTCATCTGTAAAACAATGTTAATAATAATACCATCCTCGTAGGGCCTTGTGAAAAATAAAGTGCTTAGGATAGTAATTGGGGCATAGAAAATGTGATAATGATCACTTTTTCATTAGTACTGGGTATGTCTGGGCTATACTTGGGGCCAGAGCACTGAGAGAGCAGCTGCAGCCTGGAGAAGCTGGTAAGGAGACGGCAAGAAAAGTGATCAGCAGAAGAGCCCAGAACAGCTGCCCACAGTGAGGGGAAGGAATCTCTAAAGGGACAAGGAAAAACAGGAATCTTGTGTGAAATATTTTTAGAATTACCCAGTAACCCCCAGACGAAAGGGAAAATGGTCCAAAAAAAATCTAGACTTCTTGACAATCTAATGGAATAGAAATTTCAACTGTTATTTCAGTTGGTGACTCTGAAGTTTAGGGAATTTAAGGATATCTGGGTTGCATAATATATATATATATTTTTAATTGTAAAGTGCTCTAATGTTCTCACTGTTCTATAACTGCTCTTTTCACATAACAATGAGTATTTGCCATGCCATTGTATACTGTTCTGTAGCTTTACTTACAAGTATCTAATCAATCTTCTGTTTTATTCCATATTATTCCATATTCCAATTCCATAATTTCCAGGTTTTTGCTATGAAAATCAACTGTTATGAACATCTGTAGGCTAAATATTGGTCATTATTTTGGATTTTTACAGCCATTCTGTGATTTATTTGCTTGGATATAACTTATTCTCTATTGGATATCTTTACCTCCTCTTAACTTTCCTGGGGACCTGGGTAATGCCTGGAATTGAATTTGATCAATGGTGATTAGCCCAGTCCTGGCTGCCGCTTTGGCATCTGTACTGTACACTCCCCCTCTCCCCCCGCCGAGCTTCATTTTCACTCAGGTCAGATGGGGAGTGTGAAGAAATGCAACAAGTCCCCATCTCTTCCCAAGGGCAAACACTGACCCTCTGTAGTTGTTGAGAGGTAGGCCATTTTCAATGAAATTTGGTAACATACACCTCGATATGTTACTTAAAAGTGACATGTTTAATTTGTAGTTTAGTGTGCCGTCTCAAAAGATGATAGTGACAAGTCTTTAATTGAACTAATATTCTGCATATTTTAGGGGTTTGGCAAATTGTGATATGTTATAGTATACAGAAGTTCACAATAAACCATATAAGTGGGAAGTGTTTATTTTATTGGAAGACAGGGATGCAAATGTATATAATTTTTCAGTAGAGAATTAGCACATATTGTTTGGGGTGAGTGGGTATAGTGCTGAGTTTGTTGAGTTTTTTTTTAATGGAGTTATGAGATGAAGAAATGATTTCTTTTTTTTTGTAGTATAGTTAATTTACAATGTTGTGTTAGGTATGCAGTAAAGTGATTCAATTATACATACATATATATCTATTTTTTTCCAATTCTTTTCCCTTATAGGTTATTACAAAATACTGAGTATAGTTCCCTGTGCTATACAGTAGGTCCTTGTTGGTTATCTATTTTATATAGAAGAAATGATTTTTTTACAGGTAATTATATTGGGGGAGAGACGGGAAGTTTGGAATGCAGAACAAAATCACTGGTGAGATCCTTAAGTGGTTTTATTTTTTTTAATTTATGTTATTAATTAAAAAATTCATTTGTTGTATTTTTTAGATTCTGCATATAAGTGATAACATACAGTATTTGTCTTTCTCTGTCTGACTTATTTCACTTAGCATAATACCCTCCAGGTCTATCCATGTTGCTGCAAATTCTTTCAGCTGTTTGTAATGGATGGGCATTGCAAGCAGGAGAAGGGCACTGGAACTGCAGGGCTCAGCTCTCCTCTCCCAGCCCCGACCAGCAAGGACAGGGCATGTGCTCAAGTACTTCAATTATAAAAGTACTCTTCCATACTTTTTATAAAAAACAATTTTAGCGTGTTCACCATGTTCCAGACATTGTGCATGATCATAGTTCATCCTAAAGATTTCTGAGGCTGAGAGTTTTATTGTGTACAATTAACAGATAATGAGACTGAAGCCTCAGCAGTAAAGAAACATGACTACTAATCACACAGGTAATATTGAAGCTTGAACATAAACCCATCTGCTTGACTCCAAAGCCCATGCTCTTAATCACTTTGTTTTACCATCTCTCTGCTGCATAAATTAGCACCTAAGAAGCACCTAAGAAATCTTTTATAGAAAACCACTTGCTTCTAAACCAAGAACGTGCTGTTCCCTGCATGCCATCTTACAAGAAAGAAGTAACTTGGTGCAGAAGAGGTACAATACACACCCAATAAATGTTTGTTGAATTAATGAATAATTAGTTTATAATTGCATATCTTGCAATGTGGTAGACCTGAAACCCTTAGCTGCATGTTAATAATTTTACCTTCTCCAGATTTTAGAATTCTTCCTTAGTAACTTTTTTTTTTACCACCACACAACTGTAAAATAAATTTATTGATGATAACTTTATAGAATTTACTCCCTGTATTTAATGTTACAAACTTTAGGGTCTTTGAGATATGCAGGATCCTTGTATGTAACTGGCATAAACCCCATTATTTGAGCTCTCTTAATTGCTTTTGTGATTTCTTTTTGTTTCTTCCCACAAAGACCTGTTATGCGCCTTCCATAAGTGCATCCAGTAAATGGAGAAATAAACTGGGATAAAAGCTGTACATTCTTATAATCTACACGTTTTCCACACAAGGTACATTTTTTTCAGAGGCTCCTTATAAGGATTTTCCATTGGAACAGGCAGGTCCTCATTGCTGGTTACCTGTTTATATTGTGAACAACTTCTCCTCCACAGCACTGCATGAGTCCAGAATTTGTGAGGCAGACAGCAGCCGCTATGAAGTGCGTTAACTTTCTTCTCCCTAGCCCACTGCAAAGGGCTACCATAGTTGCCATGGTTCGTTCCTTAATAACTTTAAAGAACTCTACTCTTAAGACATAGAGTAGATCAGAAGTTTCATAGATAACAAATATGAACAACAAAAATGAGTATGCTTGTTCTGTGAGATACATTTCTTTTTTTCTATCTTTCCTCCCTTCACAAATTTTCATTTTTATCAAGTCATTTTCTGAATGCTGTAAAGAAATGTGTTATGTCATTACAATTACAGATATTAATAGCATGATGTAATGCAACAAATCACTTTATTTAGTGAACTCAATCAAAATATTTTTCAGAGGCAAATACCCGCTAGAGAGGGCATACAGAGAAAAATATCTAGGGGTGACCAAGTTTGGAGAAATATTGCAGTCTGAAGCTGCCAGTGACTGAGGAGAATTTTAGGATGTGGTAAATATGGCATTGAGGGATGTAGGTACACGTGGGCTCAGGCTGAGTAGAAAGTTTGCATAGTAAGGATGGGGCTAATGATCTGGGGGTGAAAGGGTGAGTTATCTTGACTCCTATTGAGAATAGTTCAGATGTGGTTAAATGGAGGAAGAGGAAAAAAATTTAATTGTAATTGGAAAAGAATGCCATGATGATTTGAACATTCCAGATTTTTCTTTTTCTAAAAATTCTGATGATTTAATCTTACCACATGCTTTCTTTTCCCCAGAAAGGAACTCTTGACATAATGGGACCATCTTGGGGCTCCAGTCAGGAAACTGAATGAAATAACAAGCATAAAATTTATTATTTTTGGAGGACTTTCTGTGTATCCCACACTGTGAAAGCATTTTCTAGTCATTATCTTAAAACATTTAATTGTGATAAAACACATATAACAAAATTTACCATCTTAACCACTTTTAAGTATACAGTTTAGTGGCATTAGATAATTCACAGTCATGCAACCATCACCACTAGCCATCTCCAGAACTCTGTTTTTTCCAGATCTTTATCTTACAGACATCATGCTTCTTGTCATCAAAGTTTTGAAAGCAGAAATATAATTTTTACCACTGTAGTATAAAAACGTGGAGTTAGTGCATAAGGCTTCTGGAACAACATTTAGTTAGCAGTGCCTTACAGTATGGGCAAAACAAGGCTGTACTATTTTCTAAGCCTCTTTGTGGATGCTTTTAAAATTACTAGTTCTATAGCTAACCTCAAATAATGGCCTAGTGCAGTGAATGGTATTTTTCTTGTTTCACAGATGAGGACACTGAGGTTCAGGGAAGTTAAGAAAATACCCAATAACATAGTAAGTGATGAAGTTGGGATCTGAAACCAGGAGTTGAATTTAAGTTTTCCTGAATCCAGAGAGCTTTTCTTTTTCTCGACACAAGCCTATCAAGTACCCGCTAGGTTAAAATAATCTTTCAAATACTTATAAAATTATAAACACAATATTTATTGTTCTTGATCACTTTCCCTTTTCATTTCTTCATAGCATTTATAAAATTTTATATTTATGTCTATGGGTCAAATATACACATATACACACATATCTACATATACCCACCTCCCAACACACACAATTGATCATTATTTGTGCTTTGGAGCAGACCAAAGGAAAATTCTGACTTCACCTGACCGTGTTATTTCTGAGTCACTTCAATTCAGAGATACAGTGGCCTGCTGTTTGGACGTGAGTACCACGTTAACTCTTGAGTTTTCACATTTAGATATGTATCCGGCATCTGTTTGTCTGCCTTGACTGCACATGGACCTGCCCATGTCAGTGCAGCCAACATCAGAGAAAGTAGAAGAATCCCAAGGTAGAAATGTCTTATTTTTATAATACCTTTTTTGTCTGATAAGACTATTACAGTAATTGCCAAATTAATAGTTCCTACCTTCTATGGACTAAGATGGGTACTGACTCCTATTCTTTGAAGCTCCCCTTCTCCCAGCACTTGTCACTAAAAGAGTTTTGAAGGTGTTCTTACACATCAAATCAGCTATGGATATTTTCAAAATGGGTGCTCTTAAGTTTGAATGCAGATAAAAAAATCTTTGGAGCTACGGTTCCAGAAGATTTGTCTGGAAATCAGGACTTTTCTGAATTCTAGACTTAATTACTTTCTTTTTTCCCTAGATAAGAGAAATATGAAGGGAATATCTCAAGGCACCTAATAAGTGAGTGAGTAGAAGAGTACATAATCATTGCTCATATAATTTTATGGTGCATGTGGAGAATACACATATATTCACCTGAAGATTTATTAGGCTTGGATCCCCTCATTTGAACATTCTGTATTAGGAATACATAAATCTAGAAGAGAGAGAAAAATACTTTATTCAGTTATAAAATCGGAATAAAACAAACTATTGTGATAATTTAGAAATAGAGTACCTATACGTTAGAAATGTAGGAATAGAGGTCACCTAAGAAAATAACACTGATTATATATTGTTATTTCAATTTTAGTTCAAATTGAAACCCCTTCCTCTCTTTTTTTAATGGAGAACATTACATTAACAACACCTCTTTCCTGAATGATGCAAGTCAATTCCTTCCTGAATTTGTTCTCTGGGCAACACAGGAGTTATTAATGAACCATATTAATCTTTTTGGCCATAAAATCAGACACAAGTTTAAAGTTACCATCTTTGCTCCTGAAACCTGAAACAAACAAACAAAATCAAAACAAAACGTGTACCAAAATATGGGATTTTTTGTTGGGTTACATTTTTAGGTTACCAGGAAGACTAGTTACTAATGAGGCTATTAAGAAGATGTTTTTAATTTTATAAATATTTACTTATGTTAGAAAAATAATTATAATTACATTTCTGCCTTTGTTTTAAAGGTTCCTACACAAGTGGCTCTCAGATGTTACGAGGCATTAAAATCTCCTGGAGTTGGGGACCCTGCTTAAAATGTGGATTTCCAGGCTCCGTTCCCAGAAATTTTGACTCAGTAAGTCTAAGGGGTAGAGCCCAGGAAACTACATTTTAACAAACTTTTAACTGAAGTAAAGTAAAAGTGCCCATATCACTGGTGTGTAGCTCAATGAATTTTCACAAACTGAAAACCACACGTATAACCGGCACCCAGTTCCAGAAACAGAATCTTCCCATCACCCAGAGCCTTCTTGTGTTCCTTCCTCTTACTCTCCCGTCACAAGGATAACATTATGTTCACTCTTGACTCCAGATATTAGTTTTGTCTGTTTCTGTATTTCATGAAAACAGATGATTGTACAATTTATACTCTTTTTTGTTCTGTCTTCTCTCATTCAGCATTATATTTATGAGATTCATCCATGTTTTTGTGTGTAATCGTAGATTATTCATTCTCACTGCCGTGTGGTATTCCATTGTGTGACCATACCCCAATTTATGCATTCATGCTGTTTTTGTTGGGCATTTGGGTAGTTTCCAATTTGGGCCATTGAATCGGTCCTGCTGTAAACATTGCTATTTGAACAACCAGTGAAAGGAGAGCCCTATAATCAAGGTTCATAAAAGAGAGTCTCAGGACCTATAAGAATAGTGTCTCAAAGCTAGAAGGGAAAATAATAATGTGAGGCTTATCTTTTTAAAAAGAGCTAAGAGCAAATAACAAGGCTTTTAGTGTTCTAATGCTATGTCTTAAACAAGAATAGAGGAAAAAACAGATAAAGTAAGCAGAATTACTCAACTCTTTATTTTTCTTACGTCTTTTCAATAAGGGAAACTCTGGTAGGTCAACAATGGATGGAGTGCCCATGGTTAACACAGAGCTGAATCCTAATATAGGCCTTATAGGTGGTCAGTTAGCAAGTTCGAATGCTGGCAAATACATTCTGGGATACCGAAGAACTTGCATTTGTGATTCTTACAGCCTGAGCAGAGTCTAGACCCCCAGGCCTGACAGCAGCTCAATGTCCACTAGTTATGGGTAAGAGCCCTGGATTCAGAGTCTGATAAATCTCAGTTTAACACCTTTGCTGTTACCTCACAGTTTCCATGGGTGAGGAGTGTGGGCATGGCTTCACTCGAGCTGGGTCCCCAGATCAGGGTCTCATAAGGCTGCAATCCAGGTGCCAGCTGGGGCTGGGCTCTCATCTGTCACTTGGGGGTCCTCTTCCAAGCTCTCATAGTTGTTGGCAGGTTCATTTCCTGACAGCTGTAGAACTCATGACTGCTTGCTTCTTTAAGGCCAGGAGGGGAGCTTCTCTGTTCTTGGGGAAGGCCTAAATCTCTTTGAAAGGGCTCGCCTGATTAGGTCAGACCCACCCCAAATAATCTCCTTTTGATGAACAGACTCTGATGAACTCAAAGTAATTCTGATTTGAGATTTTAATTATATCTGCAAAATCTCTTCATCTAGAATGTAATCACAGAAGTGACATCCATCATATTCACTGGTGCTCCCACAATCAAGGGAAGGGGATTATACCAGGTGTGGACCCCAGGGGGAGGGAATCGCAGGAGCCAATTTAGAATTCTTTCTACTACACTTGCATAATTACTTTTGTTGTGCTCTGGAGATCAAAAAGTACTATTTTATCTGATTGCAGATATTTGTTGCAAATTTAGTGCCGAATCATGTGCTTCCAAAATTAACAGAACAGAGTATTGGGTGGGTAAGACACCAGATGAAATTGTTTTATTTTTGTATTGTTTTACATCAGCATTTTTGCCTTTCATAAATTATTTACATTATCTGCTTATATGTTAATCAGACACTGTTGGCATTTTTATAGTAAATGCGAAATGAGGATAAAAATGAATAGGCCTAATTTGTTCATAGCTCCAAGATATGGCCACGCTGCTTACACATGGACAAAATGGGCCTAACAGAGTGACCTACATATTCACACCTGTATGAATCTGCTAGGGCTTCCATATCATAATGCCACAGACTGGGTGGCTTAAATGACAGAAGTTTATTTTTTCACAGTTCTAGAGGCTAGAAGTCTAAGGTCAAGTTGCTGGCAGGGTTGGTTCCTGGTAAAGCCTCTCTTCCTGACTAGTGGATGGATACCTCCTTGCTGTGATCTCACACGACCTTTCTTCTCTGTGTGCATAGAGACAAAAAGAGAGCTCTGGTGTTTCTTCCTTCCCTTAAAAGGACACCAGTCCTATCTGTTTAGGACCCACCCTTAAGACCTCATTTAACCTTAATTACCTCCTTCAAGGTCCTATCTCCAAATACAGTCATGTGGGGGATTAGCGCTTCAACACAGGAATTTGGGGAGAAACAATTCAGTCCACAACAATACTCAAAATATCTGTGGACAAGAAACAACCTGTGGAGATTCCTGCTTACGATTACCAGTGTTTTAAAAATTACTAATCACCATTCATAGATTCTTGCATGTATTCCAAGAAATCTCTCCATCTATTTTCTAACTTTGCTGAAAAAATAGTGTCTTGAACTGGCAGTCTGTTTGTTACCAGGGTAACAGGGATACATGTGCTGCCCTGAGCAGTGCAGCAGAGCTGTCTCTGTCAATGGTTCTGACAGTTACTGCAAATTGTGCCCAAACCAACCAGCTGTATTATTTTTCCTAGTAATGAGACAAGAAAGGTCCCCATAGGTCCTCATGAAGGGAACATAACAGAACTGTGGCCACATAGCCAGGGGTATATCTCCCTCTAATGGATGCTTGGCCCTCTCTTAGGAAAGGCACAAACCACACAGAGTGTAGATACCTCTCACACAGGGGTTGGGTATGAATGTCAGGATCTGTGGTAGAGACTGCTGCTTATAACCTAATGTATGTTTTCTGAGCCCCTGTTTTAGAAAGGGGTGGGAATGTGCTCTGTGAGGAAGCTACATTTTCTATGCTCCCTGCAGCTACAAGTGATCAGTGCATCCAGATTATTGCCTGGGACTCACGGAAAGGCTCCTGCAGAGGGAGCACATGGCTAGCATGTGCCCTTGTCTGTCCCTAACCCCCTTTCCTCTTGTTTTCTTCCTGGATTATTGATGTGATGCCTGGAAATATAGTAGCCATTTGGGTGACTGGAACGTCAGGAACCATCTTGGATAAGAGTTAACCTCCAGAAGAGAAGCCATATATTAACGAAGATAAATCTAAAATATGGAACAAGGCCTGGGTCCATAATGACACCATGGAACTTCGACACCAATCCTGGACTGTTGAACCCTTTCACGTGAGGGAGAAATAATCTCTGTTACTAGCTGTATAAAGTCAATTCCTAACTGATACAAAGTGTAGAAAGAAAATCTCAAAATGCAAAAATTACCTTAGAAAATCCTTTAAATCTGCCATAAAAAATACATAAGTCCTGAATGGGTTATAGGCAAGGGGAGATGCTGACCCTTTAATTCTTGGGTCAAGTCAAGAAACTAGTTTGGATTAGCTTCTATCCTTGCATTGTTTCAAATTAGTATTTGCCCTTCAGAAATTAGCTACATTCTCAGATTGCCAGGGCTAAAACTTCCAAAACTATGTTGAATAATAGTGGTGAGAGTGGACAACCTTGTCTTCTTCCTGATCTTAGAGGAAGTGGTTTCAGTTTTTCACCACTGAGGACGATGTTGGTTGTGGGTTTGTCATATATGGCCTTTATATGTTGAGGTAGGTTCCCTCTATGCCTACTTTCTAGAGAGTTTTTATCATAAATGGGTGTTGAATTTTGTCAAAAGCTTTTTCTGTCTATTGAAATGATCATGCGGTTTTTATCCTTCTATTTGCTAATATGGTGTATCACATTGGTTGATTTGCATATATACTGAAGAATCCTTGCATTCCTGGGATAAACCCCACTTGATCATTGTATATGATCCTTTTAATGTGCTGTTGGATGCTGTTTGCTAGTATTTTGTTGATAATTTTTGCATCTATGATCATCAGTGATATTGGCCTGTAATTTTCTTTTTTGTGACATCCTTGTCTGGTTTTGGTATCAGGCTGATGGTGGCCTCGTAGAATGAGTTTGGCAGTGTTCCTCCCTCTGCTATATTTTGGAAGAGTTTGAGAAGGATAGGTGTTAGCTCTTCTCTAAATGTTTGATAGAATTCACCTGTGAAGCCATCTGACCCTGGACTGTTTTTTGTTGGAAGATTTTGAAAAGGAATTCAAACTGGAAAAGAAGAAGTAAAACTGTCACTGTTTGCAGATGACATGATACTACACATAGAAAATCCTAAAGATGCCACCAGGAAACTACTAGAGCTAATCAATGAATTTGGTAAAGTAACAGGATACAAAATTAATGCACAGAAATCTCTTTTTTCTTTTTTAACATCTTTATTGGAGTATAATTGCTTTACAATGTTGTGTTAGTTTCTGCTCTACAACAAAGTGAATCAGCAATATGTATACATATATCCCCATATCCCCTCCCTCTTGTGTCTCCCTCCCACCCTTCCTATCCCACCCCTCTACGTGGTCACAAAGCACCGAGCTGATCTCCCTGTGCTTTGAGGCTGCTTCCCACTAGCTATCTATTTTACATTTGGTAGTGTATATATGTCTATGCCACTCTCTCACTTCGTCCCAGCTTACCCTTCCCCCTCCCTGTGTCCACAAGTCCATTCTCTACATCTGCGTCTTTATTCCTGTCCTGCCCCTAGGTTCTTCAGAACCATTCTTTTTTTGTTTTTTTTAGATTCCGTACATATGTGTTAGCATACAGTATTTGTTTTTCTCTTTCTGACTTACTTCACTCTGTATGACAGACTCTAGGTCCATTCACCTCACTACAAATAACCCAATTTCGTTTCTTTTTATGGCTGAGTAATATTCCATTGTATATATGTGCCACATCTTCTTTATCCATTCATCTGTCGATGGACACTTAGGTTGCTTCTATATCCTGGCTATTGTAAATCGAGCTGCAATGAACATTATGGTACATGACTCATTTTGAATTACGGTTTTTCTCAGGGTATATGCCCAGTAGTGGGATTGCTGGCTCATATGGTAGTTCTACTTTTAGTTTTTTAGGGAACCTCCATACTGTTCTCCATAGTGGCTGTATCAATTTACATTCCCACCAACAGTGCAAAAGGGTTCCCTTTTCTCCACACCCTCTCCAGCATTTATTGTTTGTAGATTTTTTGAGGATGGCCATTGTGACTGGTGTGAGGTGATACCTCATTGTAGTTTTGATTTGCATTTCTTAATGATTACTGATGTTGAGCATCCATTCATGTGTTTGTTGGCAATCTGTATATCTTCTTTGGAGAAATGTCAGTTTAGTTCTTCTGCCCATTTTTGGTTGGGTTGTTTGTTTTTTTGATATTGAGCTGCATGAGCTGCTTGTAAGTTTTCGAGATTAATCCTTTGTCAGTTGCTTCATTTGCAAATATTTTCTCCCATTCTGAGGGTTGTCTTTTCATCTTGTTTATGGTATCCTTTGCTGTGTAAAAGCTTTTAAGTTTCATTAGGTCCCATTTGTTTATTTTTGTTTTTATTTCCATTTCTCTAGGAGGTGGGTCATAAAGGATCATGCTGTGATTTATGTCATAGAGTTTTCTGCCTATGTTTTCCTCTAAGAGTTTTATAGTGCCTGGCTTTACATTTAGGTCTGTAATGCATTTTGAGTTTATTTTTGTGTATGGTGTTAGGGAGTGTTCTAATTTCATTCTTTTACATGTAGCTGTCCACTTTTCCCAGCACCACTAATGGAAGAGGCTGTCTTTTCTCCATTGTATATTCTTGCCTCCTTTGTCAAAGATAAGGTGACCATATGTGCATGGGTTTATCGCTGGGCTTTCTATCCTGTTGTATTGATCTATATTTCTGTTTTTGTGCCAGTACCATACTGTCGTAATTACTGTAGCTTTGTAGTATAGTCTGAAGTCAGTGAGCCTGATTCCTCCAGCTCCGTTTTTCCTTCCAAGATCGCTTTGGCTATTCGGGGTCTTCTGTGTTTCATACAAATTGTGAAATTTTTTGTTCTAGTTCTGTGAAAAGTGCCATTGGTAGTTTGATAGGGATTGCATTGAATCTGTAGATTGTTTTGGGTAGTATAGTCATTTTCACAGTGTTGATTTTTCCAGTCCAAGAACATGGTGTATCTCTCCATCTGTTTGTATCATCTTTAATTTATTTCATCAGTGTCTTATAATTTTCTTAATCCAGGTCTTTTTTCCCCTTAGGTAGGTTTATTCCTAGGTATTATATTCTTTTTGTGGCAATGGTAAATGGGAGTGTTTCCTTAATTTCTCTTTCAGATTTTTCATCATTAGTGTATAGGAATGCAAGAGATTTCTGTGCATTAATGTTATATCCTGCTACTTTACCAAACTCAGTGATTAGCTCTAGTAGGTTTCTGGTAACATCTTTAGGATTCTGTATGTATACTATCATGTCATCTTCAAACAGTGACAATTTTGGTCCTTCTTTTCCATTTTGCATTCCTTTCATTTCTTTTTCTTCTCTGATTGCTGTGGTTAAAACTTCCAAAACTATGTTGAATGATAGCAGTAAGAGTGCGCAACCTTGTCTTGCTCCTGGTGTTAGAGGAAATGGTTTCAGTTTTTCACCATTGAGAACGATGTTGGCTGTGGGTCGGTCATATATGGCCTTTATTATGTTGAGGTAGGTTCCCTCTATGCCTACTTTCTGGAGAGTTTTTTTATCATAAATGGGTGTTGAATTTTGTCAAAAGGTTTTTCTGCACCTATTGAGATGATCATATGGTTTTTATCCTTCAATTTGTTAATATGGTGTATCACATTGGTTGATTTGCATATACTGAAGAATCCTTGCATTTGTGGGATTAACCCCACTGATCATGGTGTATGATCCTTTTAATGTGCTGCTGGTTTCTGTTTGCTAGTATTTTGTTGATGATATTTGCATCTATGTTCATCAGAGATATTGGCCTGTAGTTTTATTTTTTTGCGACATCTTTGTCTGCTTTTGGTATCAGGGTGATGGTGGCCTCGTAGAATAAGTTTGGGAGTGTTCCTCGCTCTGCTATATTTTGGAAGAGTTTTAAGAGGATATGTATTAGCTCTTCTCTAAATGTTTGATAGAATTCACCTGTGAAGCCATCTGGTGTTGGGCTTTTGTTTGTTGGAAGATTTTAAATCACAGGTTCAATTTCAGTGCTTGTGATTGGTCTGTTCATATTTTCTATTTCTTCCTGGTTCAGTCTCGGAAGGTTTTGCTTTTCTAAGAATTTGTCCATTTATTCTAGGTTGTCCATTTTATTGGCATAGAGTTGCTTGTAGTAATCTCTCATGACCCTTTGTATTTCTGCAGTGTCAGTTCTTACTTCTCCTTTTTCATTTCTAATTCTGTTGATTTGATACTTCTCTCTTTTTTTCTTGATGAGTCTGGCTAAGGGTTTATCGATTTTGTTTATCTTCTCAAAAAACCAGCTTTTAGTTTTATTGATCTTTGCTATCGTTTACTTCATTTCTTTTTCATTTCTTTCTGATCTGATCTTTATGATTTCTTTCCTTTGCTAACTTTGGGGTTTTTTTGTTCTTCTTTCTCTAATTGCTTTAAGTATAAGGTTAGGTTGTTTATTTGAGATGGGTTTTGTTTCTTGAGGTAGGATTGTATTGCTATAAACTTCCCTCTTAGAACTGCTTTTGCTGCATCCCATAGGTTTTGGGTCGTTGTGTTTTCATTGTCATTTGTTTCTAGGTATTTTTTGATTTACCCTTTGATTTCTTCAGTGATCTCTTGGTTATTTAGTAGTGTATTGTTTAACCTCCATGTGGTTGTATTTTTTACGGATTTTTTCCTGTAATTGATATCTAGTCTCATAGCATTGTGGTCAGAAAAGATACTTGATACGATTTCAATTTTCTTAATTTTACCAAGGCTTGATTTGTGGCCCATGATATGATCTATCCTGTAGAATGTTCCATGAACACTTGAGAAGAAAGTGTAATGTGCTGTTTTGGGATGGAATGTCCTGTAAATATCAATTAGGTCCATCTTGTTTAATGCATAATTTAAAGCTTGTGTTTCCTTATTTATTTTCATTTTGGATGATCTGTCCATTGGTGTAAGTGGGTTGTTAAAGTCCCCTACTATGATTTTGTTTACTGTTGATGTCCCCTTTTATGGCTGTTAGCATTTGCATTTTGTACTGAGGTGCTCCTATGTTGGGTGCATAAATCTTTACAATTGTTCTATCTTCTTCTTGGATTGATCCCTTGATCATTATGTAGTGTCCTTCTTTGTCTCTTGTAATAGTCCTTATTTTAAAGTCTATTTTGTCTGATATGGGAATTGCTACTCCAGCTTTCTTTTGATTTCCATTTGCATGGAATATCTTTTTCCATCCCCTCACTTTCAGTCTGTATGTGTCCCTAGGTCTGAAGTGGGTCTCTTGTAGACAGCATATATATGGGTCTTGTTTTTGTATCCATTCAGCAAGCCTGTGTCTTTTGGTTGGAGCATTTAATCCATTCACGTTTAAGGTAATTATCGATATGTATGTTCCTATGACCATTTTCTTAAATGTTTGGGTTTGTTTTTTGTAGGTCCGTTTCTTCTCTTGTGTTTCCCACTTAGAGAAGTTCCTTTAACATTTGTTGTAGAGCTGGTTTGGTGGTGCTGAATTTTCTTAGCTTTTGCTTGTCTGTAAAGCTTTTGATTTCTCCATCGAATCTGAATGAGATCCTTGCCGGGTAGAGTAATCTTGGTTGTAGGTTCTTCCCTTTCATCACTTTAAGTATATCGTGCCACTCCCTTCTGGCTTGTAGAGTTTCTGCTGAGAGATCAGCTGTTAACCTTATGGGAGTTCCCTTGTATGTTATTTGTCGTTTTTCCCTTGCTGCTTTCGATATTTTTTCTTTGTCTTTAATTTTTGCCAATTTGATTACTATGTGTCTCGGCGTGTTTCTCCTTGGGTTTATCCTGTATAGGACTTGCTGCACTTCCTGGACTTGGGTGGCTATTTCCTTTCCCACGTTAGGGAAGTTTTCGACTATAATCTCTTCAAATATTGTCTCTGGTCCTTTCTCTCTCTCTTCTCCTTCTGGGACCCCACTAATGCGAATGTTGTTGCATTTAATGTTGTCCCAGAGGTGTCTTAGGCTGTCTTCATTTCTTTTCATTCTTTTTTCTTTATTCTGTTCCACAGCAGTGAATTCCACCATTCTGTCTTCCAGGTCACTTATCCGTTCTTCTGCCTCAGTTATTCCTGCAAATTCCTGCTATTGATTCCTTCTAGCGTAGTTTTCATTTCAGTTATTGTATTGTTCATCTCTGTTTGCTTGTTCTTTAATTCTTCTAGGTCCTTGTTAAACATTTCTTGCATCTTCTCGATCTCTGCCTCCATTCTTTTTCCGAGGTCCTGGATCATCTTCACTATCATTATTCTGAATTCTTTTTCTGGAAGGTTGCCTATCTCCACTTCATTTAGTTGTTTTTCTGGGGTTTTATCTTGTTCCTTCATCTGGTGCATAGCCCTCTGCCTTTTCATCTTGTGTATATTTCTGTGAATGTGGTTTTTGTTCCACAGGCTGCAGGATTATAGTTCTTCTTGCTTCTGCTGTCTGCCCTCTGGTGATTGAGGCTATCTAAGAGGCTTGTACCAGTTTCCTGATGGGAGGGACTGGTGGTGGGTAGAGCTGACTGTTGCTCTTGTGGGCAGAGCTCAGTAAAACTTTAATCGGCTTGACTGCTGATGGGTGGGGCTGGGTTCCCTCCCTGTTGGTTGTTTGGCTTGAGGCAACCCAACACTGGAGCCTACCTGGGCTCTTTGGTGGGGCTAATGACAGACTCTGGGAGGGCTCACGCCAAGGCGTACTTCCCAGAACTTCTGCTGCCAGTGTCCTTGTCCCCACGGTGAGCCACAGCCACCTTCCAACACTAGCAGGTAGGTCTGGTTCAGTCTCCCCTCGTGTCACTGCTCCTTCCCCTTGGTCCCCATGCGCACACTACTTTGTGTGTGCCCTCCAAGAGTGGAGTCTCTGTTTCCCCCAGTCCTGTTGAAGTCCTGCAATCAAATCCCGCTAGCCTTCAAAGTCTGATTCTCTAGGAATTCCTCCTCCTGTTGCTGGACCACCAGGTTGAGAAGCCTGACGTGGGGCTCAGAACCTTGACTCCAGTGGGTGGACTTCTGTGGTATAAGTGTTCTCCAGTCTGTGAGTCACCCACCTAGCAGTTATGGGATTTGATTTTACTGTGATTGCGCCCCACCTACCTTCTCATTGTGGCTTCTCCTTTGTCCTTGGATGTGGGGTATCTTTTTTTGGTGAGTTCCAGTGTCTTCTTGTCGATGATTGTCCAGCAGCTAGTTGTGTTTCTGGTGTTCTCACAAGAGGGAGTGAGAGCACATCCTTCTACTCTGCCATCTTGGTTCAGGGCCCCCCTATTTTTAGTTTTTTAAGGAACCTCCATACTGTTCTCCGTAGTGACTGTACCAATTTACATTCCCACAAACAGTGTAGGAGGGTTCCTTTTCCTCCATACCCTCTCCAGCATTTATTATTTGTAGATTTTTTGATGATGGCCTTTCTGACCGGTGTGAGGTGATACCTCATTGTAGTTTTTTTTTTTAACATCTTTATTGGAGTATAATTGCTTTACAGTGTTGTGTTAATTTCTGCTGTATCTCATTGTAGTTTTGATTTTCATTTCTGTAATAATTAGTGATATTGAGCATCTTTTCATGTGCCTCTCGACCATCTGTTTGTCTTCTTTAGAGAAACCTCTGTGTAGGTCTTCTGCCCATTTTTTGACTGGGTTTCTTGTGTTTTTGATATTGAGCCACATGAGTAGTTTGTAAATTTTGGAGACTCATACCTTGTCAGTCTCAATTGTTGGCAAATATTTTCTCCCATTCTGTGGGTCGTCTTTTCATTTTATCTACAGTTTCCTTTGCTGTGAAAAAGCTTTTGAGTTTAATTAGGTCCCATTTGTTTATTTTTGTTTTTATTTCCATTACTCTAGGACGTGGGCCAAAAAAGTTCTTACTGTGATTTATGTCCAAGTGTGTTCTACGTATGTTTTCCTCTAAGTGTTTTATACTATTCAGTCTTACATTTAAGTCTTTAATCCATTTTGAGTTTATTTTTGTGTATGGTGTTAAAAATGTTCTAATTTCATTTTCTTACATGTAGCTGTCCAGGGTTTCCAGCACCATTTATTGAAGAGACTGTCTTTCCTCCATTGTATAGTCTTACCTCCTTTGTCATAGATTAATTGATCATAGGTGCCTGGGTTTATTTCTGAGCTTCTATCCTGTTCCATTGATCTATATTTCTGTTTTTGTGCCAGTACCATATTGTTTTGATGACTGTAGTTTTGTAGTATAGTCTGATGTCAGGGCGTCTGATTCCTCCAGGTCTGTTTTTCTTTCTAAAGATTGCTTTGGCTATTTGGGGTCTTCTGTGTCTCCATACAAATTTTAAGATTTTTTGTTCTAGTTCTGTGAAAAATGCCATTGGTAATTTGATATGGATTGCATTGAACCTGGAGAGTGCCTTGGGAAGTGTGGTCATTTTAACAATATTGATTCTTCCAATCCGAGAACATGGGATATCTTTCCATCTGTTTGTGTCATCTTTGATTTCTTTCATTAGCATCTTATAGTCTTCAGAGTATAGGTCTTTTACCTCCTTATGTAGGTTTTCTTCCTAGGTATTTTATTCTTTTTGATGTGATGGTAAATAGGATTGTTTCCTTCATTTCTCCTCTTGATCTTTTGTTGTTAGCATATAGAAATGCAACAGATTTCTGTGTATTAATTTTGTATCCTGCAACTTTCCCAAATTCATTGGTGAGCTCTAATATTTTTCTGTTGGTGCATTTAGGATTTTCTATGTATAGTATCATGTCATCTGCAAACAATGACAGTTTTACTTCTTTTCCAGTTTGGATTCCTTTCATTTCTTTTTCTTCTCTGATTGCTATAGTTAGGACTTCAAAAACTATGTTGAATAAAAGTGGTGAGAGTGGACCTCCTTGTCTTGATCCTGATCTTAGAGGAAATGCTTTCAGCTTTTCACAGTTGAGTATGATGTTAGCTGTGGGTTTGTCATATATGGCCTTTTTTTATGTCGAGGTATGTTCCCTCTATGCCCATTTTCTGGAGAGTTTTTATAAGTTGATGTTGAATTTTGTAGCTTTTTCTGCTACAAAATAGCTTATTGGATACAAGATTTTTCTGCATCTATTGAGATGATCATATGGTTCTTATTCTTGTATTTGTTGATGTGGTGTATCACACTGATTGATTTGCAGATATTGAAAAATCCTTGCATCACTGGGATAAATCCCATTTGATCATAGTGTATTGTCCTTTTAATGTAGTTTTGGATTTGGATTGCTAGTATTTTGTTGAGGATTTTTGCGTCTATATTCATCAGTGATATTGGTCTGTAATTTTCTTTTTTTGTGGTATATTTCTCTGGTTTTGGTAACAGGGTGCTAGTGGCCTCATAGAATAAGTTCGGGAGTGTTCCTCCCTCTGCAATTTTTTGGAATAGATTCAGAAGTATAGGTGCTAACTCTTCTCTAAATGTTTGATAGAGTTCGCCTGTAAAGCCAACTGGTCCTGAACTTCTGTTTGTTGGTAGTTTTTAAATCACAGTTTCAATTTCAGTACTCGTAATTGGTCTGTTCGTATTTTCTATTTCTTCTTGGTTCAGTCATTGGAGATTGTACCTTTCTAATAATTTGTCCATTTATTCCAGGTTGTCCATTTTATTGGGAAACAGTTGCTTGCAGTAGTCTCTTATGATACTTTGTATTTCTGTGGTGTCTGTTGTAACTTCTCATTTTTCATTTCTAAACTTACTGATTTGAGCCCTCTCCCTTTTTTTCTTGATAAGTCTGGCTAAAGGTTTATCAATTTTGTTTATCTTTTCAAAGAACCAGCTTTTAGTTTCATTGGTCTTTTCTATTGTTTTATTCATTTCTATTTCTTTGATTTCTGCTCTGATCTTTATAATTTCTTTCCTTCTACTAACTTTGGGTTTTCTTTGTTCTTTTTTCTCTGGTTGCTTTAGGTGTAGGGTTAGGTTGTTTATTTGTGAGTTTTCTTGTTTCCTGAGGTATGATTGTATTGATATAAACTTCCCTCTTAGAACCACTTTTGTCACATCCCATAGGTTTTGGATCATCGTGCTTTCGTTTTCATTTGTGTCTCAGTTTTTTTTGATTTCTTCAGTGATCCCTTGGTTGCTTAGTAGCATATTGTTTAGCTTCCACCTGTTTGTGTGTGTGTGTCTGTGTGTGTGTTTTTTACAGTTTTTTTTTCCTGTAGCTGATTTCTAATCTCATAGCATTGTGGTCAGAAAAGATGCTTGATATGATTTCAGTTTTCTTAAATTTACTGAGGCTCACTTTGTGGCCCAGCATTTGGTCAATACTGGAGAATGTTCCATGTGCACTTGAGAAAGTGTATGTTCTGCTGTTCTGGGATGGAATGCTCTATAAATATCAATTAAGGGTATCTGGTCTAATATGTCACTTAAGGCCTGTGTTTCCTTATTGATCTTCTGTCTGGATGATCTGTCCATTGATGAAAGTGGGGTGTTAAAGTCCCCTATTATTATTGTGTTACTCTCAGTTTCTCCTTTTATGGCTGTTAGTGCTTGCCTTATATATTGGGGTGCTTCTATGTTGGGTGCATGTATATTTACAATTATTATATCTTTTTCTTGGATTGATCCCTTTATCATTATGTAGTGTCCTTCTTTGTCTGTTGTAACAGTATTTATTTTAAAGTCTATTTTGTCTGATATGAGAATTGCTACTCCAACTTTCTTTTGATTTCCATTTGCATGGAATACCTTTTTCCATCCCCTCACTTTCACTCTGTATCTGTCCCTAGATCTGAAGTGGGTTTCTTGTAGACAGCATATTTACAGGTCTTGTTTTTGTATCCATTCAGCCAGTCTATGTCTTTTGGTTGGAGCATTTAATCCATTTCCACTTAAGGTAATTATCGATATGTATGTTCCTATTGCCATTTTTTAAATTGTTTTGGATTTGTTTTTGTAGGTCTTTTTGCTTTCCTTCCTCTTTTGTTCTCTTCTCTTGTGACTTGATGACTAACTTTAGTGTTGTGTTTGGATTCATTTTTCTTTTCTGTGTGTGTATCTATTGTAGATTTTTGGTTTGCAGTTACCATGAGGATTTGATATGGCAGTCTATATATAAACAAGATTGTTTTAAGTTGCTGGTCTTTTAATTTCAATTGTTTCCAATATCCTGCATTTGTGCTCTCCTCTTCTCACAGTTGCTGATTTTGATTTCATATTTGTGTGCAGATGATTTCCTACATTTACTTTATGTTTGCCTTTACCAGTGAGCTTTTCCATTCGTAACTTTCTTGTTTCTAGTAGTGGCTCTTCTCTTCTGCTTGGAGAAGCTCCTTTAGTATTTGTTGCAAAGCTGATCTGGTGCTGCTGAATTCTCTTAGCTTTTGCTTGCCTGTAAATCTTTTGATTTCTCCATAGAATCTGAATGAAAGCCTTGCTGGGTAGAATATTCTTGGTTGTAGGTTCTTCCCTTTCTTCACTTTAAACATATCATGCCGTTCTCTTCTGGCCTGAAGAGTTTCTGCTGAGAAATCAGCTGATAACATTATGGGACCTTCCTTTTATGTTATTTGTTGCTTTTCCCTTGTTGTTTTTCTTTGTCTTTAATTTTTGTCAATTTGATTACTATGTGCCTTGGCATATTCCTACTTGGGTTTATTCTGCCTGAGACTCTCTGCACTTCCTGGACTTGGGTGACTGTTTCCTATTCCATGTTAAGGAAGTTTTCAGCTATTATCTCTTCCAATATTTTCTCTGGTTCTTTCTCTCTCTCTTCGCGTTCTGGGACTCCTATAGTGCTAATGTTGGTGCATTTAATGTTGTCCCAGAAATCTATTAGACTGTCTTCATTTCTTTTCATTCTTTTTCCTCTATTTTGTCTTTTGGCAGTGATTTATACCATTCTATCTTCCCAGGTCACTTATCTGTTCTTCTGCTTCGGTTATTCTGCTATTGATTCCTTCTAGTGTATTTTTCATTTCAGATAGTGTATTGTTCATCTCTGTTTGTTTGATCTTTAGTTCTTCTAGGTCTTTGTCAAAATTTCTTGTATCTTCTCAATCTGTGCCCCCAGTCTTTCTCAAAAAAAGAATGTTCAAAAAAAAAAGATCATGTTCATTATTATGTTGGATCATGTTCACTATCATTACTCTGAATCATGTTCACTATCATTACTCTGAATTCTTTTTCCAGTAGATTGCCTATTTCCACTTCACTTAGTTGTTCTTCTGGGGTTTTATCTTGTTACTTCGTCTGGGACATATTCTTCTGCCATCTCATCTTGTCTAGCTTTCTGTGATTGTGGTTTCTGTTCTACAGGCTGCAGGGTTGTAGTTCTTCTTGCTTCTGCTGTCTTCCCTCTGGTGGGTGAGGCTGTCTAAGAGGCTTGCTCAGGCTTGCTGGTGTGAGGGCCTGGTTCCTGCCCACTGGTGGGTGGAGCTGGTTCATGTCCCTCTGGTGGGCAGGGCTGTGCTCAGGAAGACTTTAAACAGTCTGTCTGCTGATGGGTGGGGCTCTGTTCCTTCCCTGTTGGTTGTTTGGCCTGAGGTGTCCCAACACTGGAGTCTACTGGCTTTTGGCTGGGGTGAGGTCTTGGGGGGAAATGGCAGCCTCCAGGAGAGCTCACACCAATGAGTACTTGCCACAGCTACTGCTGCAAGTCTCTTTGTCCCTGCAGTGAGCCACAGCCACCCTCTGCCTCCTCAGGAGACCCTCCAATACCAGCAGGTAAGTCTGGCCCAGTTTCTCATGAGTTCACTGCTTTTTACCCTGGGTCCTGGTGCACACTAGACGTTGTGTGCACCCTCTAAGAATGGAGTTTGTTTCCCCTAGTCCTGTGGAATTCTTGCAATCAAACCCACTGGCCTTCAAAGCTAGGTTCTCTGCAGGGGGTCCTTCTCCTGTTGCCAAACCCCCAGGCTGGGAAGCCTGACATGGGGCTCAGGACTTTCACTCCTGTGGGAGAACTTCTGTGGAATAATTATTTTCCAGTTTGTGGGTCACCCACCCAGCAGATATGGTTTTTTATTTTATCATGCTTGCACCCCTCCTACCTTCTTCTTTGTCTTTGGATGTAGGATATCTTTTTTTGTAGGTTCCAGCATTTTTTAAAAATCAATCGTTGTTCAGCAGTTAGTTGTGATTTAGGTGTTTTTGTAAAATAGGATGAGCTCACATCCTTCTACTCCCATATCGTGCCAGCAAGTCCTTTTTTCTAATTCACATTATAATTACGTCTTTGACTCATGATTTAACTGCTAGAGATTATGTATGAAAAATAATTTGTAGGAATCTGAAACTCATGATAAGTGCATTTTCTTCCAGAGAATTGGTGCTTGCTTCTGTAGGAACCCAGAGGGCCTTCCAGCCTAGACCAATTTACCCAAGTTCAAACCTTAATCTCAGGCTATATTTCTTCAAGAACTTTGCATTTCTGGGTCACCTTGACCTTGAGGGTATAGACCCTTGTTTCCCTTTATTTGGTTCCTGAGCTTTGAGTTCTGTCTTTCAGGATTTTAAGGCTGTCAAAAGGAAAGTTTTCATTCTCTAGGGTCAGATAATGACCTCAGGGGAAAAAGTGGATACTGTACACCCTACACCTCAGGTGTCTCATCTCTGCTCCACTTTTTTTTTTTTTTAGTTTTTTCTGAGATATACATTTTAAAGTAATAACTAGAATTATGACTTATAACATTATACCAGAACATATAAGATTTTTAGAAATTTCACATAATGTCTGAAACATTTATATTAACATATTTCCGTACAGATAACCCAATGAAAGTTTAGTATTAGTTGTTTTGGTTTTTTATACTGCAGGTTCTTATTAATCATCAGTTTTATACAAATCAGTGTATACATGTCAATCCCAATCGCCTAATTCAGCACACCACCATCCCCACCCCACCGCAGTTTTCCCCCCTTGGTGTCCATATGTCTGTTCGCTACATCTGTGTCTCAACTTCTGCCCTGCAAACCGGATCATCTGTTCCATTTTCCTAGGTTCCACATACATGCATTAATATACGATATCTGTTTTTCTCTTTCTGACTTACTTCACTCTGTATGAC